>NW_027590425.1:342500-357518 GCF_964213995.1 Mustelus asterias
AGAGTGTGTGAAAGAGTGTGTGTGTGTAAGAGAGTGTGTGAGAGTGTGTGAGAGAGTGTGTGAATGTGTGTGTGAGAGAGAGTGTGTGAGAGAGTGTGTGTGTGTGTGAGAGAGTGTGAGAGAGTGTGTGTGTTGGAGAGTGTGTGTGGGAGAGAGAGTGTGTGAAAGAGTGTGTGTGTGTAAGAGAGTGTGTGAGAGTGTGTGAGAGAGTGTGTGAATGTGTGTGTGAGAGAGAGTGTGTGAGAGAGTGTGTGTGTGTGTGAGAGAGTGTGTGTGTGTGTGAGAGAGTGTGAGAGAGTGTGTGTGTTGGAGAGTGTGTGTGGGAGAGAGAGTGTGTGAAAGAGTGTGTGTGTGTAAGAGAGTGTGTGAGAGTGTGTGAGAGAGTGTGTGAATGTGTGTGAGAGAGAGTGTGTGAGAGAGTGTGTGTGTGAGAGTGTGTGAGAGAGTGTGTGTGTGTGTGTGAGAGAGTGAGTGTGTGTGCGAGAGAGAGAGAGTGTGAGTGTGTGTGAGAGCGTGTGAGGGAGTATTTATGTGTGTGTTGATGAGAGTGTGTTAAGGCGAGTGTTTCCGAGAGAGTGAATGTGTTTATGAGAGTGAATGTGTGTGTGAGATGTGTGTGTGTTTGAGTGTGTGTGTGTAAGTGTGTAATAGGGAGTGAGTGTACAAAGTGAGTAAGTGTATAAGAGTGAGTGAGTGCCGGCAGGAGAGGGCATGAGTGTTAAGTTTCAGTTTATCTACTAGTGTGACAAGTAGGGTTACATTAACACTGCAATGAAGTTACTGTGAGAATCCCCCAGTAGCCACACTCCGGCGCCGGTCCGGGTTACACTGAGGGAGAATTTAGCACGGCCAATGCACCCTAACCAGCACATCTTTCAGACTGTGGGAGGAAACCGGAGCACCCGGAGGAAACCCACGCAGACACGGGGAGAACGTGCAGACTCCGCACAGACAGTGACCCAAGCCGGGAATCGAACCCGGGTCCCTGGCGCTGTGAGGCAGCAGTGCGAACCACCGGTGATAAGGGGGAGAGTTAACAGAAAGCAGCTGGTGAGAATATACTGGCCGCTTTTAATTTAATCCAAATTAATGAATTAGAAACTTTTAACCTAAGGAATTGACATCCGAGGATTTCAGTTTAAAATCCCATTGAACCTCCCTGTATAATAATGGGATGTTTTTGCCTGTATTTAGTAATTAGTGACTTCATATCTCACAGGGAGATTAATAAAACTTTTTTCCAATTGATAGGGACAGCTCAATGGACAAAACTGGTGTGAGAAAGGGGCAAATCCTTTGAAAATGGAGGCAGAGAGGAGGCTTTGTTCAACTCCCATTCTTTCCCTGTCTTCAGCAGGCTGGGCAGGAAGTGTGAGCAGAGAGGGGGGGATAGACAGACACACACTGACACAATCCCCAATCCACTCACTCACACATCCCCATTCCCCCTCCACTCGCTGGGTTGTGGGGAGCGGCTGCAAGGATTTTCAGGGCTGCTGTGGGGGGGTCAGGGGGTGTTTGAAATGGACGAACACGACCAACAGGGGAAAAGAAATAAAGTTTGAAACTAAACTAAAGAAACTAAAGACAGGAACTTGCAGAATCCATTGCCGACCTGCATTAACATATCAAGAGTCAGTCTGACATTGCCACAAACTCCTCTGGGGTGAGAGGGGGAGGGGGGGTGAATTAGCATCTCAATAGAGAGACAGACATTGTAAACATGTCAGAGACTTCGGGTGGGGTTTGCATCCAGCACACTCAGGATAAATGTGAATCTGAGAGCCTTCAGTCCCCACACCAATAATCCCCCTGCACTGAAAACATTCCCACTCTGATTCAGTGTGTGTGTGTGTCAGTGTGTGTGTCAATCTGCTTTTTGACCTGTGCTTTGCTTGTGTGGACATGATGCTGAATGGACTTGAATGGAAATGCTGGACTCCTCGCTGTGATATGTTGTGTGTCTTATTGTTAAAATGGCCGTGTCTCTTTTTCTCTCTCTTTTTAACCAATTTTTATCTCTCTTTCTCCTGAGGAATTTTGAAAACTGGGGATGTGTCGCGGATCCAAAGGACGGGAATGTTTGTGACCAGGACGAGGGAGAGGAGCTTCTTCCAGAGGGAGGGCTGACTGAGGCTTCACCCGGGTGAGTTGTGTCTGTTTATTAACCTGATCCAGATTTAATGTTTCATATCAGAGGGAGCGAGATCTGAATGAGAGTGGAATAGAGAGACAGAGAGAAACACACAGGGAGGGAACTCTCTCAATCTCTTTAGTCTCTGCTTTACAACTGACTTGTTGTGTTTGGGTGTCACTGAGAGATTGTGTAACTGAGGGGAGATCCTGGGTTTTTGCTGTTGTATTTAATTTAAATAATTTCTTGTATGAAGGTGACGTCACAGGTGGAGAAGGTGGTGAAGAAGGCATATGGCATGCTTGCCTTTATAGGACGGGGCATAGAGTATAAAAGTTGGGGTCTGATGTTGCAGATGTATAGAACGTTGGTTCGGCCGCATTTGGAATACTGCGTCCAGTTCTGGTCGCCACACTACCAGAAGGACGTGGAGGCTTTGGAGAGAGTACAGAGGAGGTTTACCAGGATGTTGCCTGGTATGGAGGGGCTTGGTTATGAGGAGAGATTGGGGAAACTGGGGTTGTTCTCCTTGGAAAGACGGAGGATGAGGGGAGACTTAATAGAGGTGTATAAAATTATGAAAGGCATAGATAGGGTGAACGGTGGGAAGCTTTTCCCCGGGTCGGTGGTGACGTTCACGAGGGGTCATAGGTTCAAGGTGAAGGGGGGGAGGTTTAACACAGATATCAGAAGGACATATTTCACACAGAGGGTCGTGGGGGCCTGGAATGTGTTGCCGGGCAAGGTGGTGGAGGCGGACACACTGGGAACGTTTAAGACTTATCTAGACAGCTATATGAACGGAGTGGGAATGGAGGGATACAAAAGAGTGGTCTAGTTTGGACCAGGGAGCGGCGCGGGCTCATTGTTCCTGGTTTCTCGTTTCAAGGCTTCATTCTACGATCATCTTGCTGGTGCCAGTACAGAGTGAGACTGCGGATAGTTGGGAACCTGTCTCGGGGGCAGGGAATTCATATGGTGTTCGTGGAAGTGGAAATGACTAGGGTTGGGAAGCATTTTCCGATCGGGGCCATTGTGATCTCCTGGACTCGTTTCGATCGCCTCAGGGGGTCGGAGAGGAATTTCCCAGATTTTTTTTTTCCCCATATTGGCCCTGGGGTTTTTCACTCTGGGTTTTCGCCTCTCCCTGGAGATCACATGGTCTGGAATGGGGGGGTGGGGGTGAGTTAATAGGTTGTAATGAACAAAGCATCGTAGCTGTGAGGGACAGCTCGGTGGATAGGATATTGGTATGTAGATAGGCTGGAAAATTGGGCGGGGATCCTGGATTCAGGATTCAATCCTGGACCGGGGAGCGGCGCGGGCTTGGAGGGCCGAGGGGCCTGTTCCTGTGCTGTATTGTTCTTTGTTCTTTGTTCTTTGTATTTTAATTATTTTCTCTCTCTCTCTTTCCCCAAGAATTAATGTTTAGATTTTACTGAGAGATTGTGTAACTGAGAAGGGGGAATCCTGGGCTCTTGTGCGATTTAATTTAAACATTTTCTTGTATTTTAATTAATTATTTTCTCTTCTCCCCAGGAATTTGAATTTTGAAGACTGCAATGGGACTCGGAATCCTTGGACAAGGGGCTTTTCTCCAGAGGAGGATGGATGGACTGAGGCCTGTTCTATAGGCCGCATGTGAGTTGTTATCTCTTTATTACCCCAATCCTGGTTTAATTTTAATCTCGCTTCCTCGGATGAAGCAGTTCTAGTTAGATTGTGGGATGCGGGGGGGCTGGAGTTTGAAACCCTGGGGTTAAAATAACCCGGCTTTGCAATTAGTCACAAACATGTTAACCCTTTGGTGGGTGGCAAAGAGTAAATTAAATATCTGTAATATGAAACTGTCTAAAAGTTTGATATAAATCCAAAATAACAGGGGTTGGAGAGAGTGATTTACCCGAATGTTAAATACGTTTCACAGAGGACATTACAATTCAATTTTCTGAAGTTCAGCCATTACATTTATCTTCCCCTCTACAGCTTTCTTCCCCATTCTGTCTATTTCTCTCTGCTTTTCTCTCTGTCTCTCCCTCCAGTACTTTTTCCCATCTTCAGCTTTCTCTCCCTTCCTGTCTCTTTCCACTCATCTCTCTCTCTCTCTCTCTCTCTCGAGCATTCTTCCATATCTCTATCACTCTCCAGAATGTCTCTCTCTCTCTGGCTCCATCTTTCTTTGTGTCTCTTTAAATCTTTAATCAATAAAAACTCTCCGTTATTGTAAACAGGGAGACAGGAATATGGCATCGCTCATTTCAATTCAGAATACATGAGAGACTGCAATGGGACTCAGAATCCTTGGACAAGGGGCTTTTCTCCAGAGGAGGATGGATGGACTGAGGCCTGTTCTATAGGCCGCATGTGAGTTGTCGTCTCTTTATTACCCCGATCCAGGTTTAATTTTAATCTCGCTTCCTCGGATGAACCAGTCCTGGTTCGATTGTGGGGTGTGAGGTGGGCTGGAGTTTGAAACCCTGGGGTTAAAATATCCCCACTTTGCAATTAGTTACAAACACATTAACCCTTAGGTGGGTGGCAAAGAGTAAATTAAATGTCTGTAATATGAAACTGTCTCAATTTGTTTTAAATCCAAGATAACAGGGATGGGAGACAGAGCGCTGTTCCTAATTGCAGAATAAAATTCACAGAGGCCTTTACAATTCAGTTTTCAGAAGTTTAGAATTTCATTTAGTCCTCTCTGCAGCTTTTCTCCCATTCTGTCTATTTCTCTCTGCTTTCTCTCTCTCCATCCCTTTCCTTCCTCTATCTGTCTCTCTTTTTTATTCCCTCTCTCTCCCTCTTTTTCCCAGGAAATAATATTTTGTTGGACAATCTCTCAGTAAAATCTAAGAAGGGGGAATCCTGGGCTCTTGTGCTATTTAATTTAAACATTTTCTTATATTTAAATTAATTATATTCTATCTCTCCCAAGGAATTAATATTTAGTTAGACAATGTCTCAGTGAGATCTTAGAAGGGGGAATCCTGGGCTCTTGTGCTCTTTAATTTAAACATTTTCTTGTACTTTAATTAATTATTTTCTCTGTTCCCCAGGGATTTGAATTTAAGACTGCAACATGACTTGGAATCCTTGGACAAGGGGCTTTTCTCCAGAGGAGGATGGATGGACTGAGGCCTGTTCTATAGGCTGCAAGTGAGTTGTTATCTCTTATTACCCTGATCCAGGTTTAATTTTAATCTCGCTTCCTCGGATGAAGCAGTTCTGCTTCACTTGTGGGAAGTGGGGAGGCTGGAGTTTAAAACCCTGGGGTTAAAATATCCCGGCTTTGCAATTCGTTTGGTGGGTGGCAAAGAGTAAATTAAATATCTGTAATATGAAACTTTCTAAAAGTTTGATATAAATCCAAAGTAACAGGGATGGGAGAGACTGACTTACCCGAATGTTAAATACGTTTCACAGAGGACATTACAATTCAATTTTCTGAAGTTCAGCCTTTACATTTATCTTCCCCTCTACAGCTTTCTTCCCCATTCTATTTCTCTCTGCTTTTCTCTCTGTCTCTCCCTCCAGTATTTTTCCCCTATCTTCAGCTTTCTCTCCCTTCCTGTTTCTTTCCATTCATCTCTCTCGAGCATTCTTCCATATCTATCACTCTCCAGAATCTCTCTCTCTCGAACATTCTTCCATATCTGTCCATCACTCTCCAGAATGTCTCTCTCTCTCTCTCTGGCTTCATCTTCCTTTGTGTCTCTTTAAACCTTTAATCAACAAAAACTGTGTTATTATTAGCAGTGAGACAGGAATATGGCATCGCTCATTTCAATGCAGAGTACATGAGAGAGAGGGAAAGAAACAGCTGTGGACAGAGACAACGAGTGAGAAAGAGAGGGGACAGGGACAAGGATCTAGACAGGGACATCCATCTTTACACTGAGTGAGAGAGACAGGAGCAGAGGGAGAAAAGAGAGGGAGATAGTGAAAGGGAGATGGAGGGAGTTGTAGAAATCAATCCCAGGAGGGCGATTTTAAAAAGTGTCCCGAAGGAATCAGCAGCCCCTTCCCAAACTGAAAGAGGGAGATGAGCAGCTCCTGGAGTCTGAGAGGGAGACAGGGATGGACGGGGGGGTTGTGGATATTTGATTCAGTTTTAAGGGATTCTGTTTGTAGATTTCTCTCTCTCTGTTCATGCCATTCTGATGTTTCTGAGAGATTGTGTAACTGAGAGGGGGAAATCCTGCGTTTCGGTGAGATTTAATTTAAATGGTTTCTTGTATTTAATTAATTTTCTCTCTCTTTTCCCCAATAATTCATATCTAGTTAGAAAATCTCTCAGTAAAATCTCAGAAGGGGAATCCTGGCCTCTTGTGCTATTTAATTTAAACAATTTCTTGTATTTTAATTAATTATTTTCTCTCTCTCTTCTTCCCAGGAATTTGAATTTTGAAGACTGCAATGGGACTCGGAATCCTTGGACAAGGGGCTTTTCTCCAGAGGAGGATGGATGGACTGAGGCCTGTTCTATAGGCCGCATGTGAGTTGTCTCTTTCTTACCCTGATCCAGGTTTAATTTTAATCACGCTTCCTCGGATGAACCAGTTCTGGTTCGATTGTGGGGTGTTTGGGGGGGCTGGAATTTGAAAGCCTGGGGTTAAAATATCCCGGCTTTGCAATTAGTCACAAACAGGTTAACCCTTTGGTGTGTGGCAAAGAGTAAATTATGCATGAAACTGTCTATAAGTTTGTTTTAAATCTAAAATAACAGGGGTCGGAGACAGAGCAATGAACCTAATTGTTGAATAAAATTCACAGAGGCCTTTACAATTCAGTTTACAGATGTTCAGATTTTCATTTCATCCTCTCCACAGCTTTTCCCCCATTCTGTCTATTTCTCTCTGCTTTTCTCTCCATTTCCTTCCGCTATCTGCCTCTCTTTATTCTCTCTCTCTCCCTCTTTTTCCCAGGAATTAATATTTAGTTGGACAATCTCTCAGTAAAACCTGGAAAGGGGCAATCCTGGGATTTTGTGCTGTGTGATTTTCATTCTGGGTGTCCCGGGGGGTTTGATTTCACTGTCTCAGCCCCTCTCTGCCTCACTCTCTCTCTCTCTCTGTATAAACTTTTCCCAAATTACAAAACACTCAACACAGCTGACTGCACCTTGTGGGATCTTGCTGGGGATTTTGTTTTAAAAAGTGTGTTTTCTCAGAGGCAGTTTAAACCTTTCAGGGGACTGTGGGGAAGTCTCCAGACTTGGGACAACACACACACAGGGTTGGGGGCTGGGGGTGGCGGGCGGGGGGGAGGTGGGCAGTCAGGTATACTGGTATTCTGGGAGACTGATATTCCCAACAAGGGCCAGAGGTCTCAGTGCTGAAACATATTAAACTGTTCAAACAGAGGCAGGCAGAAAGCCATGAGGCTTCAGAGCTCCCTGTAGATGCAAAGGTAACTCCCATTGCCAAAAAGTAGCCACATGTGAAGTGGAAACACCTTCCCTCAGCTTGTTACACACTGACCTTTCCACAAACCCCAACATGTTTACAAACACTCGCTGCAGTTTCTGCAAACTTTGTATCAAACTGCCTCCCATTCTGCTCAATACTGACCCCCTCTCAACCTGGCACTGAACTAGTGTCTGAATTGAGACAGAGACAGAGTTTTTAAAGTTGAAAGTTTTAAAGTTTGATTATTAGTGTCACAAGTAAGGCTTACATTAACACTGCAATGAAGTTACTGAGAGGGAGACACACAGAGACATAGATAAAGAGACAGAAAGAGACAGAGATAAAGAGACAGAGAGGATGTTTAAAGTTTTAAAGTTTGTTTATTAGTGTCATAAGTAAGGCTTACATTAACACTGCAATGAAGTTACTGAGAGAGAGAGACAGAGAGACACACAGAGACAGAGATAAAGAGACAGAGAGGATGTTTAAAGTTTTAAAGTTTGTTTATTAGTGTCATAGGTAAGACTCACATTAACGCTGCAGTTACTGAGAGAGACAGAAAGAGACAGAGGTTTTAAAGTTGAAAGATTTAAAGTTTATTTACTAGTGTCACAAGGCTTACATTAACACTGCAATGAAGTTAGTGAGAAAGACAGAGATAGAGGGAGCATCCAGAGTGGGTTCAGTAACACATTTATTTATCAGATATCTCTCTCTGTGACTCTTTAGCGATGAGATATTCAGCCAAGATGGTTTCACTGACCCTCTTCAGCAGGCAGATATTCCCAAATCCAGCCTAGGTCTCAGACACACACACACACCACTCACACATTCCCTCCGCTCTGTCCAAGGGAATATTGTAATCCAGGAATTTCTATTTTATATTTACAGGGTGAGGGGGGAGAAACTCAAATCAAAAATCCTGCAGTGTCTCCAAGCTGCTTTTAAATTTCAATTCAAACCCTGGGCCACATGGGAAGCTGCAGAGATTGGGAAACTTACCAAACCCAGTTTGTGTGTGTGAGTGTCCGCAGCTTTTGTGTCTCTGAACTTGCGAGGGTGCCAGGGAGAGAATGTCACTGTCTTCACCTCTCTCTCTGCCTCTCTGTATAAAAAAATCACCAAATTAAACCACACTCAATAATGCGACCATACACAATTAATTATCAAATATCTGTCTCTCTCTCCCTGTCTCTTCTCGAGCAGAAACAGATGTACACAGCGAGGCAGGGAGAGAGAGGAAGAGGGAGGGATGGAAACAGCTGGAGTTGTGGGTTAGATGCAGGGGGAGAGACACAGGCTGTTAGAGGGAGGGGGGGTTTCAGTGAGGGACAGGGTCTCCAGTTTAATTCTGAGGGTCCTGAGAGAGGGATTTCACTGTCTCAGCCCCTCTCTGGCTCCCTCACTCTGTATAAAAAATTCCCAAATTTAAAAAACGCTCAACACAGCTGACTGCACTTTGTGGGATCTTGCTGTGCACCACAGGGATTTTAGTTTTAAAAAGGGTTACTTTTAAGAGGGAGTTCCAGCCTTTCTGGAGATTTGGGATGATGCAGACACACACACACACACACACAGGGTAGTGAGTGGGGAAGGGGGGTCACAGCAGGCAAGAGAGTGGGGGGTGGGAGGACTGTGTCCCATCTGATTCAGGTTCACATTGCTGCTGCTGCTGCTGTGGGATCTTGCTGTGCACACACTGGGCCTGTGGCCTTTGCCTGCACTGCAACAACGACCACACTGTATTAAACTAAATCTGGCTCAGGGACCGCAAAGTGGGTTCAAGGAAAAAGCTTGAAAAGGGGTCGGGTAAATTCAAGCACTTTAAGCACCGAGGCATCGTAGGCTCTGGAGCAAGTGCTGGGGAATGGGAGGAGGATAGATTGGGATTTGATGGCCAGCATGGAGCTGGTGGGCCGAAGGGCCTGTTTCTGTGCTGTGTGACTCCAGATTCTTTTCTCTCTCTCTTTTCCCAGGAATTTCTATTCGGATAGGGGGGGGGGTATAGAATTTCCCTGTCTCTGTCTCTCCAGCGTTCTTACCAATCCCAGCACCCCTCCCCTCTCTCTCTCCCCAGACATTCCTGTCTATATTTCAGCTTTCAATAAAATGTGAAGGAAAACACCAATGTGAATTGTTGTTCATTTAATTTGGGAAGAGAGAGAGAGAGAGGAGTGGATCCCATTTCCCACACACTCTCCTGAAGTCCTCACCCACAACATTTATTTAATCTGGCCCTCACCAGGTTGTGTGTGTGGGATCTTGCTGTGCACACAGGTGGGTCTGGCTCCCTATTCCTCGCACTGTGACCCGTGAGCAGAACTTTAAACAGGAAAGATTGAGGAGAAGGAGAAGGGTTGGGGAGGGGGAGGAGGCAGAGAGAGAGATAGAGAAATGGAGGGAGAGCTAAACAGAGACGGTGTGGGGGGGGGGGGGGGCGGCTGTGAGAGGGTCTCAGGAGGGGCAGGGGGAAAGAGACACAGAGTCTGGGGGTGTCCTCCTCCATCGTGGGACTGGCATTGGGATCTTGCTGTGCAGAATTACCTTCATTGTAATTTGAATCATTCATTCATTGACTAAGGGAGGGTGGGTGTGTGATTGTGGGATTGTAAATATTGTTAACACGCTGAGGTGATGTTTTCCTCTGCGCTATTTTGTAACCCCCTAAAGGGATACACCTCACCTCGTAATCTTAAGTAAGTGTGTGTGAGACAGGAGGAAGCTACTGGTTTTAGACATTCAATCCCTACAGTGCAGAAGGAGGCCATTCGGCCCATCTAGTCTGTACCGACCACAATCCCAACCAGGCCCTATTCCCATGACCCTACACTTTTAACCTGCTAATCCCCCTGACACTGGGGTCAATTTAACACGGCCAATCCACCCAACCCGCACAGCTTGGTCTGTGGGAGCAATTGGTAAATTAAAGCAGGATCTGACACTCTCTGTATCAGGAACAACTAACAGGTCTTTAATTTAGACTGGGTGACAACCTTATTAAAACAATGAACAAACTGAATAAACTCCCCAGTAGAATGCTGTTCCAATTACAAGACTCATTCAGGAATAATGAAATAAATCATTACAGAATAGAGTCACCCTCAAATAATATAACACCAGGCGTCTGTTGGAAGTGTGAACTTTCTTCTGCTGCTTGGGTCTGGAATACTTTCTGAGTTGGTTTCTGCTTCTATTTAGATGGTGATGTGATGAAGCTGTATATATTACTGCAGGATTCAGTATCAGACTCTCCCTCCTTCAATCTAAAGAGGCAGCAAGGTCGCTCCCTCCCCGTTATTTCCCCGTGTCCCGGGTTTAAATACCCATAATTTCCTCACAGTATTCCTGCAATTTGAGTGGCTTGAGGCTGTCACCAACGCCCCAATTTGAATGCAATTGGTTGTGTGTGTTTGAGAGCTTGTTTTAAAATCATTGACCCAATTCAAAGCCTGTTTTGCTCTGCTGGGACTCTGGCTGCTGCTTTGGACACAAATGTTGTAAAGTTGTCTTCTGCAGCCTGCTTTCTGCAGTTTAAAATCCCCAGCACAAAGACACAGGCTTTCTAAAGACACAATGCTGGATGGTTCGTTTTGGTTTTCTCAGCATTTCTTTTCAATATTTACATTTGTCAAACACCACATCTTTAACCTTATATATGCAACTTCATAACCATATTAGAGAGAGACAGTGTGTGAGAGAGACAGAGAGGGGGAGAGAGAAAGAGGCAGAGTGGGGGAGAGAGAGAAAGAGACAGAGAGGGGGAGAGAGAAAGAGGCAGAGAGGGAGAGAGAGGGGGAAAGACAGAGAGAGAGGGGGAAAGAGAGAGAGGGGGAAAGACAGGGAGGGAAAGAGACAGGCAGGGAGAAAGAGAGAGAGAAACAGTGTGAGTGAGAGAGAGAGAGAGAGACAGAGAAAGATGGAGGGAGGGGGAGAGACAGAGAAAGACAGACAGGGAGGGGTGAAAAGAGAGAGAAAGACAGGGAGGGAGAGAAAGATGGAGGGAGCGGAAGAGAGAGAGAGAGAAAGATGGAGGGAGTGAGAGAGAGAGAGACAGAAGGACAGAGAAAGATGGAGGGAGGGAGAGAGAGAGAAAGACAGATAAAGATGGAGGGAGGAGAGAGAGACGGACAGACAGAGAGAGAGAAAGACAGAGAAAGATGGAGGGAGGGAAAGAGGGGGAGAGTGAGGGGGAAAACAGGAAAAGACAGCAAGAGGTGAGGTTTGTGGGGGGTGCAGTGAGGGGGTGGGGGAAGAGACACAGGATCACAGTGACCCGAGCTGGGAATTGAACCCGGGTCCCTGGAGCATGTGAGGCGACCACATTTTATGAAACGAAATCTCGCTCACGGACCGCAAAGTGGGTTCAAGGAAAGAAAGTGGAAACGGGGTCGGGTAAATTCAAGCACTTCAATCACCGAGGCATCGTAGGCTGTGCAGCAAGCGCTGGGGAATGGGGGGAGGATAGATTGGGATTTGATGGCCAGCATCGAGCTGGTGGGCCGAAGGGCCTGTTTCTGTGCTGTGTGACTCCAGATTCTCCTCTCTCTTTTCCCAGGAATTTCTATTTGGATGGGGGTGGTATAGAATTTCCCTGTCTCTGTCTCTCCAGCGTTCTTACCAATCCCAGCACCCCTCCCCTCTCTCTCTCCCCAGACATTCCTGTCTATATTTCATCATTCAATAAAATGTGAAGGAAAACACCAATGTGAATTTTTTTGATTTAATTTTAGGGAGGGAAAGACAGAGAGAGACAGGGAGGGAGGGAGAGAAAGAGAGGGAGAGAGAGAGGGAGACAGGGAGGGAGAGAGAAAAAGGGAGGGTAACAGAGGGAGATCAAAGGCAGAGGGGCAGGGAGAGGAGACACACTGGAGGGGGGCTGGGTTAGCGGGGGGGGGTCCTCTGCTCTGCACTCACAGCCCAGCTCCCCAGTCTCTGGGGAAAAGACCCTCACTCACACCCTCCCAGAAGGTGGGATTTATAAACAGCGGCTGTGTGACTGAGGCTGAATCTGGGCTGTTGTGTTTGAATAGATTTTTCCCAATATAAAGATATTGGAATCTGGCTGCTGCCACATTGCAGTGAGAGAGAGATGTGGCTTTGCAGAAGGAGCTTCCCTCCCCATTTCCCCATGGAAATCCCTGAGAAATAGCAAACGTGGCCCACAACACGTCATTATTTGAAACGGTCAGACAGAAACTTATCAGAGAGAGCATTTTAATCCCCATTCATCCCCAGACGGGGAAACAGAGCAGAGATCAGGACAGATTATCCAGAGTAGGAGAAACCGGGGCAGAGATGGGGTATTGGATATATATAGATAGATCTGGGGGGAAAGCAAAAGAGACACAGAGGGGGCTGGACAGGTTCAGAGATAGAGGCAGAGAAACAGGCAGAGAGAAAGAAACAGCGAGAGACAGAGGGAATGGGAGAGAGAGGTGTGACTGTGCTCGGAGTGGAAGGTTCCCTGTTCATATCGAATGTACAAACAGCCCCAATCCTGGAGTGACTTGTCATTTTTATTTGGGGTGGGGGAGAGATGGAGGGGGGGAGAGCGAGGGAGAGATGGAGGGGGGTGGGGGGAGCGAGGGAGATGTGTGGTTCCCCCATTGCCCATTCACTTTCGCCCAATCCTCCTTAAAAATCACTTTGTATCTGGCCCTGCTCAGACTGTGTGTGTGTGGGATCTTGCTGTGCCCTCATGCTCTGTCCCCCTCCTCCCCTCCCCATATTCCCCGCACTGTGACAGCACCCCACACTTTAAACATGAAAAGATGGAGGGTGGGGTAGAGAGAGAAGGGGTGGGGACTGTCAGGGGCTCAGTGGAGGGGGGTAGGGGGATAGAGACAGAGGCTCTGGGGGTGGGGGGTGTCCTCCTGCAGTGTGGGACTTCCTGTGGGATCCTGATTGCAGCATTCCCAGTCTCTCTCTCCCTCTCACTGTGAAGCACTCGGGAGGGAGAGGGAGCTGAAATTCAAATTCCTGAGCCTGGGGGAAAGGCTTGTTCTCAATCCCAGAGTCCTGCTTGTGTTTTCAGACAGGGCGCTGGGATTTGTGGGTGTGGATGGAGAAGATTGTTCTATTTAACTGGGGGGTGGGAGAGAGGGGGGTTTGTTCTTTCTACCTGAGGAATAATGCAGCCTCTGTGACTAGGCCGCACTTCACGGCCTAAATCTCAGCAGCACTTTTGCATTCGCTTAATTCCCCTTTAAGTGGCTGAATTCAATGGTTCAATAAAATGTGCAGCAGCCGCTTCAGGGTGGGATTGTGGATTTTCCTGCCCCCCCGCCCCCCTCTCATTTCCCTTTTGATTGTGAGTTTTATTTTAAACGGTCAGACAGAAACTTAGAGAGAGCATTTCAATCCTGCTTCACCTCGAGAGAGAGAAACAGAGCAGAGATCAGGACAGGTTATCCAGAGACAGGAGCAGAGACGGGGTATTGGACAGATATAGATCTGGGGGAAGTGTGTAAGAGACGGAGAGGGAGAAACAGAGGGGGGGGGGGTGCGGGGAGGGGAGAGGTGACTGATAGAAGTGGGAACTTCACTGGGGCCTCCTGTGTTTATTCACTGGCCTGTCTCTGGAGTAAAGCCCCCAGAATGCTTTGACGTGTTTAATAAATTCAATATCGGGACAGTCAGGAGGCAGTTGGAAGTTCATTGCATTTGAAACGTGTTCCCATTTTGTCAGGGTTTAATAATGAGGAGGTGAAAATGAATGTTTCCCCCACCCCCCCCCCCCCCCCAGTGAGATTGTGAATTTCAGCAAGTCCTGGGATCTTGCTGTGCCTTTTATTGTTTTTAATCAGCTTTTGTTTTGTGTTTAATCAAATTTCACTTTATTTTCTCTTTCTCTCTTCCAAGGAGAATTCCTTTGGAAACTTTGGCGATGCAGAGAGCGAATAGTTTTGCCGTGAGGAATCCTCGGACAAGAGCTATAACCAGAGAGAAAAATATTAATAAAAGTCCCCGTGTCTTTGTCGTTCATTTTTATTCACAGATAGACTGGTGGGGCTTTTACACTGAGGGTTAGTGGTCTGTGTGTCAGGGGGAGAGGGTATTCCCAGTGATCCCTGCTCCAATGTAATCCCACAGATTTCAATCCCTCTCCCTGAAGCTCTGTCTGTGCAACTCCCCCATCCTCAGAACTGTTTCTCCACATCTTTCCAATCCCTGTCTCTCCCCAACCTTTATACCTCAGCCTCTCAATCTTTCCCCCTTTTCTCTCCTTCTCTCTATCTTTCACTCTCTCTCTGAAACTTTGTCACTCTGTCTTGCCAAAGCCCCACTTTCTATTTATCTCGGACATCTCACTTTGTATCTCAGCCTCTCTGGACATGTCTCCCTGTCTCTTTGTGGATCATTTTATCAATCACAGCAGCCTCCTCTCCGTCTCTCTCTCTCTCTGCTCCCCCCTCTATCTCTGCTCCCTCTCTGTGACTCATTCTGTCTGAAGTACAGCAGCATTCTCTCTCACTC
>NW_027590426.1:5000-127500 GCF_964213995.1 Mustelus asterias
CCACATTTGGAGTACTGCGTCCAGTTCTGGTCGCCGCACTACCAGAAGGACGTGGAGGCGTTAGAGAGAGTGCAGAGAAGGTTTACCAGGATGTTGCCTGGTATGGAAGGGCTTAGTTATGAGGAGAGATTGGGTAAACTGGGGTTGTTCTCCCTGGAAAGACGGAGAATGAGGGGAGATCTAATAGAGGTGTACAAGATTATGAGGGGTATAGATAGGGTGAACGGTGGGAAGCTTTTTCCCAGGTCGGAGGTGACCATCACGAGGGGTCACGGGTTCAAGGTGAGAGGGGCGAGGTATAACTCAGATATTAGAGGGACGTTTTTTACACAGAGGGTGGTGGGGGCCTGGAATGCGCTGCCAAGTAGGGTGGTGGAGGCAGGCACGCTGACATCGTTTAAGACTTACCTGGATAGTCACATGAGCAGCCTGGGAATGGAGGGATACAAACGATTGGTCTAGTTGGACCAAGGAGCGGCACAGGCTTGGAGGGCCAAAGGGCCTGTTTCCTGTGCTGTACTGTTCTTTGTTCTTTGACGGTGAAACCATTATCGATTGTCGGAAAAACCCATCTGGTTCACTAATGTCCCTTTAGGGAAGGAAATCTGCCGTCCTTACCCGGTCTGGCCTCCATGTGACTCCAGAGCCACACAGCAATGTGGTTGACTCTCAACTGCCCTCCAAGGGGCAACTAGGGATGGTCAATAAATGTTGGGCCCAGCCGGCGACGCCCATGTCCCATGAATAAATTAAAAATAGCCTAATCCTGCTTTCTCCCCATAACCTTTGACCCCGTTCGCCCCAAGTGCTGTATCCTGCGCCTCTTGAATAAATTCAATGTTTGGCATCAACTCCTTCCTGTGGTAATGAATTCCACAGACTCACCACTCTTTGGGTGAAGAAATATCTCCTCATCTCCGTCCTAAATGGTCTATCCCGAATCCTCAGACTGTGACCCCTCATTCTGGACTCCCCCCACCATTGGGAACACCCTCCCTGCATCTACCCTGTCTCGTCCTGTTAGAATTTTATAAGTCTCTATGAGATCCCCCCCCCCTCATTCATCTGAACTCCAGTGAAAACAATCCTAACCCAGTCAATCTCTCCTCATACATCAGTCCCGCCATCCCCGGAATCGGCCCGGTAAACCTTCGCTGTACCCCCTCGAGAGCAAGAACATCCTTCCTCAGAAAAGGAGACCAAAACTGCACACAATACTCCAGGTGAGGCCTCAACAAGGCCAATTGTAACACATCCCCGCTCCTGTACTCGAAACCTCTCGCAATGAAGGCCAACATGCCATTTGCCTTCTTTACCGCCTGCTGTACCTTCATGCTTACCTTCAGCGACTGGTGCACAAGGACACCCAGGTCCCGCTGCACACTCCCCTCTCCCAATTTACAGCCATTCAGGCAGTAATCTGCCATCTTGTTTTTGCTTCCAAAGTGAATAACCTCACACTTATCCAAATTATACTGCATCTGCCATTGATTAGCCCACTCACCCAACCTGTCCAGATCACTCTGAAGCATCTCTGCATCCTTGTCACAGTTCACCCTCCCACCCAACTTGGTATCATCTGCAAACTTTGCGATATTACATTTTGTTCCCCTCATCCAAATCATTAATATTTATTGAGGCCTAAGTTGAAAGTTGAGGCCTAAGCTGTGAGTTTTACACAGGTTTGACAAATACCCTGAATTGGCTCGGCTTGTCACTGGCCGCATTGGGCTAGCACAGTGGGTTAGCACTGCTGCCTCACAGCTCCAGGGTCCCGGGTTCGATTCCCGGCTTGGGTTACTGTCTGTGTGGAGTTTGCACATTCTCCTCGTGTCTGCGTGGGTTTCCCTCCAGGTGAAACATAGAAACATAGAAACCCTACAGTGCAGAAGGAGGCCATTCGGCCCATCGAGTCTGCACCGACCACAATCCCACCTAGGCCCTATCCCCACATATTTTTTACCCGCTAATCCCTCTAACCTACACATCCCAGGACTCTAAGTGACAATTTTTAACCTGGCCAATCAACCTAACCCGCACATCTTTGGACTGTGGGAGGAAATCGGAGCACCCGGAGGAAACCCACGCAGACACGAGGAGAATGTGCAAACTCCACACAGACAGTGACCCCGAGCCGGGAATAGAACCCGGGACCCTGGAGCTGTGAAGCAGCAGTGCTAACCACTGTGCTACCGTGCCGTCTGACAGGGTGCTCCGGTTTCCTCCCCAAGTCCAAAGATGTGCGGGTTAGGTTGATTGGCCGTGCTAAAAATTACCCCTTAGTGTCCTGAGATGTGTAGGTTAGAGGGATTAGTGGGTAAAATATGTAGGGATATGGCGGTAGGGCCTGGGTGGGATTGTGGTCGGTGCAGACTCGATGGGCCGAATGGCCTCTTTCTGCACTGTAGGGTTTCTATGACAAGGCTTCAAAAGCCTTACCCGGCCCCAGCGAGGGTTAAACCAAGGCGCTGTGAATCCACAATCTTCGGTCTGCATCTCCCGAAACTCAGGACCAATAATTAGAATCTTCTTTCACCCGGCGGTTGGTGATTTAATTTGATTTATTATTGTCACGTGTATTGGGATACAGTGAAAAGTATTGTTTCTTGTACACTATACAGACAAAGCATACCGTTCATAGAGTACAGAGGGGAGAAGGAAAGGAGAGGGTGCAGAATGTAGTGTTACAGTCATAGCTAGGGTGTAGAGAAAGATCAACTTAGTGCGAGGTAGGTCCATTCAAAAGTCTGACGGCAGCAGGGAAGAAGCTGTTCTTGAGTCGGTCGGTACGTGACCTCAGACTTTTATATCTTTTTCCCAAAGGAAGAAGGTGGAAGAGAGAATGTCCGGGGTGCGTGGGGTCCTTAATTATGCCGGCTGCTTTTCTGAGGCAGCGGGAAGTGTAGACAGAGTCAGTGGATGGGAGGCTGGTTTGCGTGATGGACTGGGCTTCGTTCACTACCCTTTGTAGTTCCTTGCGGTCTTCGGCAGAGCAGGAGCCATACCGAGTGATGATATATCAAACACTCCCAGGACAGGGACAGCACGGGGTTTGATACAGAGTAAAGCTCTCTCTACACTGTCCCCCATCAAACACTCCCAGGACAGGTACAGCACGGGGTTAGATACAAAGTAAAGCTCTCTCTACACTGCCCCCATCAAACACTCCCAGGACAGGTACAGCACGGGGTTAGATACAGAGTAAAGCTCCCTCTACACTGTCCCCATCAAACACTCCCAGGACAGGTACAGCACGGGATTAGATACAGAGTAAAGCTCCCTCTACACTGCCCCCCATCAAACACTCCCAGGACAGGTACAGCACGGGGTTAGATACAGAGTAAAGCTCTCTCTACACTCTCCCCATCAAACACTCCCAGGACAGGTACAGCACGGGGTTAGATACAGAGTAAAGCTCTCTCTACACTCTCCCCATCAAACACTCCCAGGACAGGTACAGCACGGGGTTAGATACAGAGTAAAGCTCCCTCTACACTGTCCACCATCAAACACTCCCAGGACAGGTACAGCACGGGGTTAGATACAGAGTAAAGCTCCCTCTTCACTGTCCCCATCAAACACTCCCAGGACAGGTACAGCACGGGGTTAGATACAGAGTAAAGCTCCCTCTACACTGTCCCCATCAAACACTCCCAGGACAGGTACAGCACCGGGTTAGATACGGAGTCAAGCTCCCTCTACACTGTCCCCCATCAAACACTCCCAGGACAGGTACAGCACGGGGTTAGATACAGAGTAAAGCTCCCTCTACACTGTCCCCAGCAAACACTCCCAGGACAGGGAAAGCACGGGGTTAGATACAGAGTAAAGCTCCCTCTACACTGTCCCCCCATCAAACACTCCCAGGACAGGGACAGCACGGGGTTAGATACAGAGTAAAGCTCCCTCTACACTGCCCCCCATCAAACACTCCCAGGACATGTACAGCACGGGGTAAGATAAAGAGTAAAGCTCCCTCGACACTGTCCCCATCAAACACTCCCAGGACAGGTACAGCACGGGGTTAGAGACAGAAAAAAGCTCCCTTGACACTGTCACCCATCAAACCCTTCCAGGACAGGTACAGCACGGGGTTAGATACAGAGTAAAGCTCCCTCTACACTGTCCCCCATCAAACACTCCCAGGACAGGTACAGCACGCGGTTAGATACATAGTAAAGCTCCCTCTACACAGTCCCCATCAAACACTCCCAGGACAGGTGCAGCACGGGGTTAGATACAGAGTAAAGCTCCCTCTACACTGTCCCCATCGAACACTCCCAGGACAGGTACAGCACGGGGTTAGATACAGTGGAAAGCTCCCTCTACACTGTCCCCCATCAAACACTCCCAGGACAGGTACAGCACGGGGTCAGATACAGAGTAAAGCTCCCTCTACACTGTCCCCATCAAACACTCCCAGGACAGGGACAGCACGGGGTTAGATACAGAGTAAAGCTCCCTCTACACTGCCCCCAGCAAACATTCCCAGGACAGGTACAGCACGGGGTTAGATACAGAGTAAAGCTCCCTCTACACTGTCCCCATCAAACACTCCCAGGACAGGTACAGCACGGGGTTAGATACAGAGTAAAGCTCCCTCTACACTGTCCCCCCATCAAACACTCCCAGGACAGGTACAGCACGGGGTTAGATACAGAGTAAAGCTCCCTCTACATTGTCCCCAGCAAACACTCGCAGGACAGGGAAAGCACGGGGTTAGATACAGAGTAAAGCTCCCTCTACACTGTCCCCCATCAAACACTCCCAGGACAGGTACAGCACGGGGTCAGATACAGAGTAAAGCTCCCTCTACACTGTACCCATCAAACACGCCCAGGACAGGTACAGCATGGGGTTAGATACAGAGTAAAGCTCCCTCTACACTGTCCCCATCAAACACGCCCAGGACAGGTACAGCACGGGGTTAGATACAGAGTAAAGCTCCCTCTACACTGCCACCCATCAAACACTCCCAGGACAGGTACAGCACGGGGTTAGATACAGAGTAAAGCTTCCTTTCCACTGTCCCCATCAAACACTCATAGGACAGGTACAGCACGGGGTTAGAGACAGAAAAAAGCTCCCTCGACACTGTCACCCATCAAACCCTCCCACGACAGGTACAGCACGGGGTTAGATACAGAGTAAAGCTCCCTCTACACTGTCCCCCCATCAAACACTCCCAGGACAGGTACAGCACGCGGTTAGATACAGAGTAATGCTCCCTCTACACTGTCCCCAACAAAAACTCCCAGGACAGGTACAGCACGGGGTCAGATACAGAGTAAAGCTCCCTCTACACTGTCCCCAACAAAAACTCCCAGGACAGGTACAGCACGGGGTTAGATACAGAGTAAAGCTCCCTCTACACTGTCCCCCATCAAACACTCCCAGGACAGGTGCAGCACGGGGTTAGATACAGAGTAAAGCTCCCTCTATACTGTCCCCCATCAAACACTCACAGGACACGTACAGCACGGGGTTAGATACAGAGTAAAGCTCCCTCTACACTGTCCCCATCAAACACTCCCAGGACAGGGACAGCACGGGGTTAGATACAGAGTGAAGTTCCCTCTACACTGTCCCCATCAAACACTCCCAGGACAGGTACAGCACGGGGTTAGATACAGAGTAAAGTTCGCTCTACACTGATCCCCCATCAAACACTCCCAGGACAGGTACAGCACGGGGTTAGATACAGAGTAAAGTTCGCTCTACACTGATCCCCCATCAAACACTCCCAGGACAGGTACAGCACGGGGTTAGATACAGAGTAAAGCTCCCTCTACACTGTCCCCATCGAACACTCCCAGGACAGGTACAGCACGGGGTTAGATACAGAGTAACTCTCCCTCTACACTGTCCCCCATCAAACACTCCCAGGACAGGTACAGCACGGGGTTAGATACAGAGTAACTCTCCCTCTACACTGTCCCCCATCAAACACTCCCAGGACAGGTACAGCACGGAGTTAGATACATAGTAAAGCTCCCTCTACACTGTCCCCCCATCAAACACTCCCAGGACAGGTACAGCACGGGGTTAGATACAGAGTAAAGCGCCCTCTACACTGTCCCCATCAAACACTCCCAGGACAGGTACAGCACGGGGTTAGATACAGAGTAAAGCGCCCTCTACACTGTCCCCAGCAAACACTCCCAGGACAGGTACAGCACGGGGTTAGATACAGAGTAAAGCTCCCTCTACACTGTCCCCATCAAACACTCCCAGGACAGGGACAGCACGGGGTTAGATACAGAGTAAAGCTCCCTCTACACTGACCCCCCATCAAACACTCCCAGGACAGGTTCAGCACGGGGTTAGATACAGAGTAAAGCTCCCTCTACACTGTCCCCCATCAAACACTCCCAGGACAGGTACAGCACGGGGTTAGATACAGAGTAAAGCTCCCTCTACACTGTCCCCATCAAACACTCCCAGGACAGGGACAGCACGGGGTTAGATACAGAGTAAAGCTCCCTCTACACTGACCCCCCATCAAACACTCCCAGGACAGGTACAGCACAGGGTTAGATACAGAGTAATGCTCCCTCTACACTGTTCCCCATCAAACACTCACAGGACAGGTACAGCACGGGGTTAGATATAGAGTAAAGCTCCCTCTACATTGTCCCCCATCAAACACTCACAGGACAGGTACAGCACGGGGTTAGATACAGAGTAAAGCTCCCTCTACACTGTCCCCATCGAACACTCCCAGGACAGGTACAGCACGGGGTTAGATACAGAGTAAAGCTCCCTCTACACTGTCCCCATCAAACACTCCCAGGACAGGTACAGCACGGGGTTAGATACAGAGTAAAGCTCCCTCTACACTGTCCCCCATCAAACACTCCCAGGCTGGGTAGAGCACAGGGTTAGATACAGAGTAAAGCTCCCTCTACACTGTCCCCCCATCAAACACTCCCAGGACAGGTACAGCACGGGGTTAGATACAGAGTAAAGCTCCCTCTACATTGTCCCCAGCAAACACTCGCAGGACAGGGAAAGCACGGGGTTAGATACAGAATAAAGCTCCCTCTACACTGTCCCCCATCAAACACTCCCAGGACAGGTACAGCACGGGGTCAGATACAGAGTAAAGCTCCCTCTACACTGTACCCATCAAACACGCCCAGGACAGGTACAGCATGGGGTTAGATACAGAGTAAAGCTCCCTCTACACTGTCCCCATCAAACACGCCCAGGACAGGTACAGCACGGGGTTAGATACAGAGTAAAGCTCCCTCTACACTGCCCCCCATCAAACACTCCCAGGACAGGTACAGCACGGGGTTAGATACAGAGTAAAGCTTCCTTTCCACTGTCCCCATCAAACACTCATAGGACAGGTACAGCACGGGGTTAGAGACAGAAAAAAGCTCCCTCGACACTGTCACCCATCAAACCCTCCCACGACAGGTACAGCACGGGGTTAGATACAGAGTAAAGCTCCCTCTACACTGTCCCCCCATCAAACACTCCCAGGACAGGTACAGCACGCGGTTAGATACAGAGTAATGCTCCCTCTACACTGTCCCCAACAAAAACTCCCAGGACAGGTACAGCACGGGGTCAGATACAGAGTAAAGCTCCCTCTACACTGTCCCCAACAAAAACTCCCAGGACAGGTACAGCACGGGGTTAGATACAGAGTAAAGCTCCCTCTACACTGTCCCCCATCAAACACTCCCAGGACAGGTGCAGCACGGGGTTAGATACAGAGTAAAGCTCCCTCTATACTGTCCCCCATCAAACACTCACAGGACACGTACAGCACGGGGTTAGATACAGAGTAAAGCTCCCTCTACACTGTCCCCATCAAACACTCCCAGGACAGGGACAGCACGGGGTTAGATACAGAGTGAAGCTCCCTCTACACTGTCCCCATCAAACACTCCCAGGACAGGTACAGCACGGGGTTAGATACAGAGTAAAGTTCGCTCTACACTGATCCCCCATCAAACACTCCCAGGACAGGTACAGCACGGGGTTAGATACAGAGTAAAGTTCGCTCTACACTGATCCCCCATCAAACACTCCCAGGACAGGTACAGCACGGGGTTAGATACAGAGTAAAGCTCCCTCTACACTGTCCCCATCGAACACTCCCAGGACAGGTACAGCACGGGGTTAGATACAGAGTAACTCTCCCTCTACACTGTCCCCCATCAAACACTCCCAGGACAGGTACAGCACGGGGTTAGATACAGAGTAACTCTCCCTCTACACTGTCCCCCATCAAACACTCCCAGGACAGGTACAGCACGGGGTTAGATACAGAGTAAAGCGCCCTCTACACTGTCCCCATCAAACACTCCCAGGACAGGTACAGCACGGGGTTAGATACAGAGTAAAGCGCCCTCTACACTGTCCCCAGCAAACACTCCCAGGACAGGTACAGCACGGGGTTAGATACAGAGTAAAGCTCCCTCTACACTGTCCCCATCAAACACTCCCAGGACAGGGACAGCACGGGGTTAGATACAGAGTAAAGCTCCCTCTACACTGACCCCCCATCAAACACTCCCAGGACAGGTACAGCACGGGGTTAGATACAGAGTAAAGCTCCCTCTACACTGTCCCCCATCAAACACTCCCAGGACAGGTACAGCACGGGGTTAGATACAGAGTAAAGCTCCCTCTACACTGTCCCCATCAAACACTCCCAGGACAGGGACAGCACGGGGTTAGATACAGAGTAAAGCTCCCTCTACACTGACCCCCCATCAAACACTCCCAGGACAGGTACAGCACAGGGTTAGATACAGAGTAATGCTCCCTCTACACTGTTCCCCATCAAACACTCACAGGACAGGTACAGCACGGGGTTAGATATAGAGTAAAGCTCCCTCTACATTGTCCCCCATCAAACACTCACAGGACAGGTACAGCACGGGGTTAGATACAGAGTAAAGCTCCCTCTACACTGTCCCCATCGAACACTCCCAGGACAGGTACAGCACGGGGTTAGATACAGAGTAAAGCTCCCTCTACACTGTCCCCATCAAACACTCCCAGGACAGGTACAGCACGGGGTTAGATACAGAGTAAAGCTCCCTCTACACTGTCCCCCATCAAACACTCCCAGGCTGGGTAGAGCACAGGGTTAGATACAGAGTAAAGCTCCCTCTACACTGTCCCGCCATCAAACACTCCCAGGACAGGGACAGCACGGGGTTAGATACAGAGTAAAGCTCCCTCTACACATTTCCCAGCAAACAGTCCCAGGACAGGGAAAGCACAGGGTTAGATACAGAATAAAGCTCCCTCTACTCTGTCCCCATCAAACACTCCCAGGACAGGTACAGCACGGGGTTAGATACAGAGTAAAGCTCCCTCTACACATTCCCCAGCAAACAGTCCCAGGACAGGGAAAGCACAGGGTTAGAGACAGAATAAAGCTCCCACGACACTGTCACCCATCAAACCCTCCCAGGACAGGTACAGCACGGGGTTCGATACAGAGTAAAGCTCCCTCTACACTGTCCCCATCAAACACTCCCAGGACAGGTACAGCAAAAAAGTGAGATACAGAGCAAAGCTCCCTCTACACATTTCCCAGCAAACAGTCCCAGGACAGGGACAGCACGGGGTTAGATACAGAATAAAGCTCCCTCTACTCTGTCCCCATCAAACACTCCCAGGACAGGTACAGCACGGGGTTAGATACAGAGTAAAGCTCCCTCTACACATTCCCCAGCAAACAGTCCCAGGACAGGGAAAGCACAGGGTTAGAGACAGAATAAAGCTCCCACGACACTGTCACCCATCAAACCCTCCCAGGACAGGTACAGCACGGGGTTCGATACAGAGTAAAGCTCCCTCTACACTGTCCCCATCAAACACTCCCAGGACAGGTACAGCAAAAAAGTGAGATACAGAGCAAAGCTCCCTCTACACTGTCCCCCATCAAACACTCCCAGGACAGGTACAGCACGGGGTTAGATACAGAGTAACTCTCCCTCTACACTGTACCCCATCAAACACTCCCAGGACAGGTACAGCACGGGGTTAGATACAGAGTAAAGCTCCCTCTACACTGTCCCCATCGAACACTCCCAGGACAGGTACAGCACGGGGTTAGATACAGAGTAAAGCTCCCTCGACACTGTCCCCATCAAACACTCCCAGGACAGGTACAGCACGGAGTTAGATACATAGTAAAGCTCCCTCTACACTGTCCCCATCAAACACTCCCAGGACAGGTACAGCACGGGGTTAGATACAGAGAAAAGCTCCCTCTACACTGTCCCCAGGAAACACTCCCAGCAAAGGTACAGCACGGGGTTAGATACAGTGGAAAGCTCCCTCTACACTGTCCCCCATCAAACCCTCCCAGGACAGGTACAGCACGGGGTTAGATACAGAGTAAAGCTCCCTCTACACTGTCCCCCATCAAACACTCCCAGGACAGGTACAGCACGGGGTTAGATACAGAGTAAAGCTCCCTCTACACTGTCCCCATCGAACACTCCCAGGACAGGTACAGCACGGGGTTAGATACAGAGTAAAGCTCCCTCTACACTGTCCCCATCAAACACTCCCAGGACAGGTTCGGCACGGGGTTAGATACAGAGTAAAGCTCCCTCTACACTGTCCCCATCAAACACTCCCAGGACAGGTACAGCACGGGGTTAGATACAGAGTAAAGCTCCCTCTACACTGTCCCCCATCAAACACTCCCAGGACAGGTACAGCACGGGGTTAGATACAGAGTAAAGCTCCCTCTACACTGTCCCCATCGAACACTCCCAGGACAGGTACAGCACGGGGTGAGGTACAGAGTAAAGCTCCCTCTACACTGTCCCCCCATCAAACACTCCCAGGACAGGTACAGCATGGGGTTAGATACAGAGTAAAGCTCCCGCTACACTGTCCCCAGCAAACACTCCCAGGACAGGGAAAGCACGGGGTTAGACACAGAATAAAGCTCCCTCGACTCTATCCCCATCAAACACTCCCAGGACAGGTACAGCATGGGGTTAGATACAGAGTAAAGCTCCCTCTACACTGTCCCCATCAAACACTCCCAGGACAGGTACAGCACGGGGTTAGATACAGAGTGAAGCTCCCTCTACACTGCCCCCCATCAAACACTCCCAGGACAGGTACAGCACGGGGTTAGATACAGAGTAAAGCTTCCTCTACACTGTCCCCATCAAACACTCCCAGGACAGGTACAGCACGGGGTTAGAGACAGAAAAAAGCTCCCTCGACACTGTCACCCATCAAACCCTCCCAGGACAGGTACAGCACGGGGTTAGATACAGAGTAAAGCTCCCTCTACACTGTCCCCATCAAACACTCCCAGGACAGGTACAGCACGGGGTTAGATACAGAGTAAAGCTCCCTCTACACTGTCCCCATCAAACACTCCCAGGACAGGTACAGCACGGGGTTAGATACAGAGTAAAGCTCTCTCTACACTGTCCCCATCAAACACTCCCAGGACAGGTACAGCACGGGGTTAGATACAGAGTAAAGCTCCCTCGACACTGTCCCCAGCAAACACTCCCAGGACAGGTACAGCACGGGGTTAGATACAGAGTAAAGCTCCCTCTACACTATCCCCAGCAAACACTCCCAGGACAGGGAAAGCACGGGGTTAGATACAGAATAAAGCTCCCTCTACTCTGTCCCCCATCAAACACTCCCAGGACAGGTACAGCACGGGGTTAGATACAGAGTAAAGCTCCCTCTAGACTGTCCCCATCAAACACTCCCAGGACAGGGACAGCATGGGGTTAGATACAGAGTAAAGCTCCCTCTACACTGTCCCCCCATCAAACACTCCCAGGACAGGGACAGCACGGGGTTAGATACAGAGTAAAGCTCCCTCTACACTGTTCCCCATCAAACACTCCCAGGACAGGTACAGCACGGGGTTAGATACAGAGTAAAGCTTCCTCTACACTGTCCCCATCGAACACTCACAGGACAGGTACAGCACTGGGTTAGATACAGAGTAACTCTCCCTCTACACTGTCCCCCATCAAACACTCCCAGGACAGGTACAGCACGGGCTTAGATACAGAGTAAAGCTCCCTCTACACTGTCCCCATCAAACACTCCCAGGACAGGTACAGCACGGGGTTAGATACAGAGTAAAGCTCCCTCGACACTGTCCCCAGCAAACACTCCCAGGACAGGTACAGCACGGGGTTAGATACAGAGTAAAGCTCCCTCTACACTATCCCCAGCAAACACTCCCAGGACAGGGAAAGCACGGGGTTAGATACAGAATAAAGCTCCCTCTACTCTGTCCCCCATCAAACACTCCCAGGACAGGTACAGCACGGGGTTAGATACAGAGTAAAGCTCCCTCTAAACTGTCCCCATCAAACACTCCCAGGACAGGGACAGCATGGGGTTAGATACAGAGTAAAGCTCCCTCTACACTGTCCCCCCATCAAACACACCCAGGACAGGGACAGCACGGGGTTAGATACAGAGTAAAGCTCCCTCTACACTGTTCCCCATCAAACACTCCCAGGACAGGTACAGCACGGGGTTAGATACAGAGTAAAGCTTCCTCTACACTGTCCCCATCGAACACTCACAGGACAGGTACAGCACGGGGTTAGATACAGAGTAAAGCTCCCTCTACACTGTCCCCATCGAACACTCCCAGGACAGGTACAGCACGGGCTTAGATACAGAGTAAAGCTCCCTCTACACTGTCCCCATCGAACACTCCCAGGACAGGTACAGCACGGGGTTAGATACAGAGTAAAGCTCCCTCTACACTGTCCCGCATCAAACACTCCCAGGATGGGTACAGCACAGGGTTAGATACAGAGTAAAGCTCCCTCCACACTGTCCCCCATCAAACACTCCCAGGCTGGGTACAGCACAGGGTCAGATACAGAGTAAAGCTCCCTCCACACTGTCCCCAGCAAACACTCCCAGGACACGGAAAGCACGGGGTGAGATACAGAGTAAAGCTCCCTCTACACTGTCCCCATCAAACACGCCCAGGACAAGTACAGCATGGGGTTAGATACAGAGAAAAGCTCCCTCGACACTGTCCCCATCAAACACTCCCAGGACAGGTACAGCATGGGGTTAGATACAGAGTGAAGCTCCCTCTACACTGCCCCCCATCAAACACTCCCAGGACAGGTACAGCACGGGGTAAGATACAGAGTGAATCTCCCTCTACACTGCCCCCCATCAAACACTCCCAGGACAGGTACAGCACGGGGTTAGATACAGAGTAAAGCTTCCTCTACACTGTCCCCATCAAACACTCCCAGGACAGGTACAGCACGGGGTTAGAGACAGAAAAAAGCTCCCTCGACACTGTCACCCATCAAACCCTCCCAGGACAGGTACAGCACGGGGTTAGATACAGAGTAAAGCTCCCTCTACACTGTCCCCATCAAACACTCCCAGGACAGGTACAGCACGGGGTTAGATACAGAGTAAAGCTCCCTCTACACTGTCCCCATCAAACACTCCCAGGACAGGTACAGCACGGGGTTAGATACAGAGTAAAGCTCCCTCGACACTGTCCCCAGCAAACACTCCCAGGACAGGTACAGCACGGGGTTAGATACAGAGTAACTCTCCCTCTACACTGTCCCCCATCAAACACTCCCAGGACAGGTACAGCACGGAGTTAGATACATAGTAAAGCTCCCTCTACACTGTCCCCCCATCAAACACTCCCAGGACAGGTACAGCACGGGGTTAGATACAGAGTAAAGCGCCCTCTACACTGTCCCCATCAAACACTCCCAGGACAGGTACAGCACGGGGTTAGATACAGAGTAAAGCGCCCTCTACACTGTCCCCAGCAAACACTCCCAGCATAGGTACAGCAAGGGGTTTAGATACAGTGGAAAGCTCCCTCTACACTGTCCCCCATCAAACACTCCCAGGACAGGTACAGCACGGGGTTAGATACAGAGTAAAGCTCCCTCTACACTGTCCCCATCAAACACTCCCAGGACAGGGACAGCACGGGGTTAGATACAGAGTAAAGCTCCCTCTACACTGACCCCCCATCAAACACTCCCAGGACAGGTACAGCACGGGGTTAGATACAGAGTAAAGCTCCCTCTACACTGTCCCCCATCAAACACTCCCAGGACAGGTACAGCACGGGATTAGATACAGAGTAAAGCTCCCTCTACACTGTCCCCATCAAACACTCCCAGGACAGGGACAGCACGGGGTTAGATACAGAGTAAAGCTCCCTCTACACTGACCCCCCATCAAACACTCCCAGGACAGGTACAGCACAGGGTTAGATACAGAGTAATGCTCCCTCTACACTGTTCCCCATCAAACACTCACAGGACAGGTACAGCACGGGGTTAGATATAGAGTAAAGCTCCCTCTACATTGTCCCCCATCAAACACTCACAGGACAGGTACAGCACGGGGTTAGATACAGAGTAAAGCTCCCTCTACACTGTCCCCATCGAACACTCCCAGGACAGGTACAGCACGGGGTTAGATACAGAGTAAAGCTCCCTCTACACTGTCCCCATCAAACACTCCCAGGACAGGTACAGCACGGGGTTAGATACAGAGTAAAGCTCCCTCTACACTGTCCCCATCAAACAGTCCCAGGACAGGGAAAGCACAGGGTTAGAGACAGAATAAAGCTCCCACGACACTGTCACCCATCAAACCCTCCCAGGACAGGTACAGCACGGGGTTCGATACAGAGTAAAGCTCCCTCTACACTGTCCCCATCAAACACTCCCAGGACAGGTACAGCAAAAAAGTGAGATACAGAGCAAAGCTCCCTCTACACTGTCCCCCATCAAACACTCCCAGGACAGGTACAGCACGGGGTTAGATACAGAGTAACTCTCCCTCTACACTGTACCCCATCAAACACTCCCAGGACAGGTACAGCACGGGGTTAGATACAGAGTAAAGCTCCCTCTACACTGTCCCCATCGAACACTCCCAGGACAGGTACAGCACGGGGTTAGATACAGAGTAAAGCTCCCTCTACACATTTCCCAGCAAACAGTCCCAGGACAGGGAAAGCACAGGGTCAGATACAGAATAAAGCTCCCTCTACTCTGTCCCCATCAAACACTCCCAGGACAGGTACAGCACGGGGTTAGATACAGAGTAAAGCTCCCTCTACACATTCCCCAGCAAACAGTCCCAGGACAGGGAAAGCACAGGGTTAGAGACAGAATAAAGCTCCCACGACACTGTCACCCATCAAACCCTCCCAGGACAGGTACAGCACGGGGTTCGATACAGAGTAAAGCTCCCTCTACACTGTCCCCATCAAACACTCCCAGGACAGGTACAGCAAAAAAGTGAGATACAGAGCAAAGCTCCCTCTACACTGTCCCCCATCAAACACTCCCAGGACAGGTACAGCACGGGGTTAGATACAGAGTAACTCTCCCTCTACACTGTACCCCATCAAACACTCCCAGGACAGGTACAGCACGGGGTTAGATACAGAGTAAAGCTCCCTCTACACTGTCCCCATCGAACACTCCCAGGACAGGTACAGCACGGGGTTAGACACAGAGTAAAGCTCCCTCGACACTGTCCCCATCAAACACTCACAGGACAGGTACAGCACGGAGTTAGATACATAGTAAAGCTCCCTCTACACTGTCCCCATCAAACACTCCCAGGACAGGTACAGCACGGGGTTAGATACAGAGAAAAGCTCCCTCTACACTGTCCCCAGGAAACACTCCCAGCATAGGTACAGCACGGGGTTAGATACAGTGGAAAGCTCCCTCTACACTATCCCCCATCAAACCCTCCCAGGACAGGTACAGCACGGGGTTAGATACAGAGTAAAGCTCCCTCTACACTGTCCCCCATCAAACACTCCCAGGACAGGTACAGCACGGGGTTAGATACAGAGTAAAGCTCCCTCTACACTGTCCCCATCGAACACTCCCAGGACAGGTACAGCACGGGGTTAGATACAGAGTAAAGCTCCCTCTACACTGTCCCCATCAAACACTCCCAGGACAGGTACAGCACGGGGTTAGATACAGAGTAAAGCTCCCTCTACACTGTCCCCATCAAACACTCCCAGGACAGGTACAGCACGGGGTTAGATACAGAGTAAAGCTCCCTCTACACTGTCCCCCATCAAACACTCCCAGGACAGGTACAGCACGGGGTTAGATACAGAGTAAAGCTCCCTCTACACTGTCCCCATCGAACACTCCCAGGACAGGTACAGCACGGGGTTAGATACAGAGTAAAGCTCCCTCTACACTGTCCCCCATCAAACACTCCCAGGCTGGGTACAGCACATGGTTAGATACAGAGTAACTCTCCCTCTACACTGTCCCCCATCAAACACTCCCAGGACAGGTACAGCACGGGCTTAGATACAGAGTAAAGCTCCCTCTACACTGTCCCCATCGAACACTCCCAGGACAGGTACAGCACGGGGTTAGATACAGAGTAAAGCTCCCTCTACACTGTCCCGCATCAAACACTCCCAGGCTGGGTACAGCACAGGGTTAGATATAGAGTAAAGCTCCCTCCACACTGTCCCCCATCAAACACTCCCAGGCTGGGTACAGCACAGGGTCAGATACAGAGTAAAGCTCCCTCCACACTGTCCCCAGCAAACACTCCCAGGACACGGAAAGCACGGGGTTAGATACAGAGTAAAGCTCCCTCTACTCTGTCCCCATCAAACACTCCCAGGACAGGTACAGCATGGGGTTAGATACAGAGTAAAGCTCCCTCTACTCTGCCCCCCATCAAACACTCCCAGGACAGGTACAGCACGGGGTTAGATACAGAGTAAAGCTTCCTCTACACTGTCCCCATCAAACACTCCCAGGACAGGTACAGCACGGGGTTAGATACAGAGTAAAGCTCCCTCTACACTGTCCCCATCAAACACTCCCAGGACAGGTACAGCACGGGGTTAGAGACAGAAAAAAGCTCCCTCGACACTGTCACCCATCAAACCCTCCCAGGACAGGTACAGCACGGGGTTAGATACAGAGTAAAGCTCCCTCTACACTGTCCCCATCAAACACTCCCAGGACAGGTACAGCACGAGGTTAGATAGAGAGTAAAGCTCTCTCTACACTGTCCCCATCAAACACTCCCAGGACAGGTACAGCACGGGGTTAGATACAGAGTAAAGCTCCCTCTACACTGCCCCCAGCAAACATTCCCAGGACAGGTACAGCACGGGGTTAGATACAGAGTAAAGCTCCCTCTACACTGTCCCCATCAAACACTCCCAGGACAGGTACAGCACGGGGTTAGATACAGAGTAAAGCTCCCTCTGCACTGTTCCCCATCAAACACTCCCAGGACAGGTACAGCACGGGGTTAGATACAGAGTAAAGCTCTCTCTACACTGTCCCCACCAAACACACCCAGGACAGGTACAGCACGGGGTTAGATACAGAGTAATGCTCCCTCTACACTGTCCACCATCAAACACTCCCAGGACAGGTACAGCACGGGGTTAGATACAGAGTAAAGCTCTCTCTACACTGTCCCCATCAAACACTCCCAGGACAGGTACAGCACGGGGTGAGGTACAGAGTAAAGCTCCCTCTACACTGTCCCCCCATCAAACACTCCCAGGACAGGTACAGCATGGGGTTAGATACAGAGTAAAGCTCCCGCTACACTGTCCCCAGCAAACACTCCCAGGACAGGGAAAGCACGGGGTTAGACACAGAATAAAGCTCCCTCTACTCTATCCCCATCAAACACTCCCAGGACAGGTACAGCATGGGGTTAGATACAGAGTAAAGCTCCCTCTACACTGTCCCCATCAAACACTCCCAGGACAGGTACAGCACGGGGTTAGATACAGAGTGAAGCTCCCTCTACACTGCCCCCCATCAAACACTCCCAGGACAGGTACAGCACGGGGTTAGATACAGAGTAAAGCTTCCTCTACACTGTCCCCATCAAACACTCCCAGGACAGGTACAGCACGGGGTTAGAGACAGAAAAAAGCTCCCTCGACACTGTCACCCATCAAACCCTCCCAGGACAGGTACAGCACGGGGTTAGATACAGAGTAAAGCTCCCTCTACACTGTCCCCATCAAACACTCCCAGGACAGGTACAGCACGGGGTTAGATACAGAGTAAAGCTCCCTCTACACTGTCCCCATCAAACACTCCCAGGACAGGTACAGCACGGGGTTAGATACAGAGTAAAGCTCTCTCTACACTGTCCCCATCAAACACTCCCAGGACAGGTACAGCACGGGGTTAGATACAGAGTAAAGCTCCCTCGACACTGTCCCCAGCAAACACTCCCAGGACAGGTACAGCACGGGGTTAGATACAGAGTAAAGCTCCCTCTACACTATCCCCAGCAAACACTCCCAGGACAGGGAAAGCACGGGGTTAGATACAGAATAAAGCTCCCTCTACTCTGTCCCCCATCAAACACTCCCAGGACAGGTACAGCACGGGGTTAGATACAGAGTAAAGCTCCCTCTAAACTGTCCCCATCAAACACTCCCAGGACAGGGACAGCATGGGGTTAGATACAGAGTAAAGCTCCCTCTACACTGTCCCCCCATCAAACACTCCCAGGACAGGGACAGCACGGGGTTAGATACAGAGTAAAGCTCCCTCTACACTGTTCCCCATCAAACACTCCCAGGACAGGTACAGCACGGGGTTAGATACAGAGTAAAGCTTCCTCTACACTGTCCCCATCGAACACTCACAGGACAGGTACAGCACTGGGTTAGATACAGAGTAACTCTCCCTCTACACTGTCCCCCATCAAACACTCCCAGGACAGGTACAGCACGGGCTTAGATACAGAGTAAAGCTCCCTCTACACTGTCCCCATCGAACACTCCCAGGACAGGTACAGCACGGGGTTAGATACAGAGTAAAGCTCCCTCTACACTGTCCCGCATCAAACACTCCCAGGCTGGGTACAGCACAGGGTTAGATACAGAGTAAAGCTCCCTCCACACTGTCCCCCATCAAACACTCCCAGGCTGGGTACAGCACAGGGTCAGATACAGAGTAAAGCTCCCTCCACACTGTCCCCAGCAAACACTCCCAGGACACGGAAAGCACGGGGTTAGGTACAGAGTAAAGCTCCCTCTACTCTGTCCCCATCAAACACTCCCAGGACAGGTACAGCATGGGGTTAGATACAGAGTAAAGCTCCCTCTACTCTGTCCCCATCAAACACTCCCAGGACAGGTACAGCACGGGGTGAGATACAGAGTAAAGCTCCCTCTACACTGTCCCCATCAAACACGCCCAGGACAGGTACAGCATGGGGTTAGATACAGAGAAAAGCTCCCTCTACGCTGTCCCCATCAAACACTCCCAGGACAGGTACAGCATGGGGTTAGATACAGAGTGAAGCTCCCTCTACACTGCCCCCCATCAAACACTCCCAGGACAGGTACAGCACGGGGTTAGATACAGAGTAAAGCTTCCTCTACACTGTCCCCATCAAACACTCCCAGGACAGGTACAGCACGGGGTTAGATACAGAGTAAAGCTCCCTCTACACTGTCCCCATCAAACACTCCCAGGACAGGTACAGCACGGGGTTAGAGACAGAAAAAAGCTCCCTCGACACTGTCACCCATCAAACCCTCCCAGGACAGGTACAGCACGGGGTTAGATACAGAGTAAAGCTCCCTCTACACTGTCCCCATCAAACACTCCCAGGACAGGTACAGCACGAGGTTAGATAGAGAGTAAAGCTCTCTCTACACTGTCCCCATCAAACACTCCCAGGACAGGTACAGCACGGGGTTAGATACAGAGTAAAGCTCCCTCTACACTGCCCCCAGCAAACATTCCCAGGACAGGTACAGCACGGGGTTAGATACAGAGTAAAGCTCCCTCTACACTGTCCCCATCAAACACTCCCTGGACAGGTACAGCACGGGGTTAGATACAGAGTAAAGCTCCCTCTACACTGTCCCCCATCAAACACTCCCAGGACAGGTACAGCACGGGGTTAGATACAGAGTAAAGCTCTCTCTACACTGTCCCCACCAAACACTCCCAGGACAGGTACAGCACGGGGTTAGATACAGAGTAATGCTCCCTCTACACTGTCCACCATCAAACACTCCCAGGACAGGTACAGCACGGGGTTAGATACAGAGTAAAGCTCTCTCTACACTGTCCCCATCAAACACTCCCAGGACAGGTACAGCACGGGGTGAGGTACAGAGTAAAGCTCCCTCTACACTGTCCCCCCATCAAACACTCCCAGGACAGGTACAGCATGGGGTTAGATACAGAGTAAAGCTCCCGCTACACTGTCCCCAGCAAACACTCCCAGGACAGGGAAAGCACGGGGTTAGACACAGAATAAAGCTCCCTCTACTCTATCCCCATCAAACACTCCCAGGACAGGTACAGCATGGGGTTAGATACAGAGTAAAGCTCCCTCTACACTGTCCCCATCAAACACTCCCAGGACAAGTACAGCACGGGGTTAGATACAGAGTGAAGCTCCCTCTACACTGCCCCCCATCAAACACTCCCAGGACAGGTACAGCACGGGGTTAGATACAGAGTAAAGCTTCCTCTACACTGTCCCCATCAAACACTCCCAGGACAGGTACAGCACGGGGTTAGAGACAGAAAAAAGCTCCCTCGACACTGTCACCCATCAAACCCTCCCAGGACAGGTACAGCACGGGGTTAGATACAGAGTAAAGCTCCCTCTACACTGTCCCCATCAAACACTCCCAGGACAGGTACAGCACGGGGTTAGATACAGAGTAAAGCTCCCTCTACACTGTCCCCATCAAACACTCCCAGGACAGGTACAGCACGGGGTTAGATACAGAGTAAACTCCCTCGACACTGTCCCCAGCAAACACTCCCAGGACAGGTACAGCACGGGGTTAGATACAGAGTAAAGCTCCCTCTACACTATCCCCAGCAAACACTCCCAGGACAGGGAAAGCACGGGGTTAGATACAGAATAAAGCTCCCTCTACTCTGTCCCCCATCAAACACTCCCAGGACAGGTACAGCACGGGGTTAGATACAGAGTAAAGCTCCCTCTAAACTGTCCCCATCAAACACTCCCAGGACAGGGACAGCATGGGGTTAGATACAGAGTAAAGCTCCCTCTACACTGTCCCCCCATCAAACACACCCAGGACAGGGACAGCACGGGGTTAGATACAGAGTAAAGCTCCCTCTACACTGTTCCCCATCAAACACTCCCAGGACAGGTACAGCACGGGGTTAGATACAGAGTAAAGCTTCCTCTACACTGTCCCCATCGAACACTCACAGGACAGGTACAGCACGGGGTTAGATACAGAGTAAAGCTCCCTCTACACTGTCCCCATCGAACACTCCCAGGACAGGTACAGCACGGGCTTAGATACAGAGTAAAGCTCCCTCTACACTGTCCCCATCGAACACTCCCAGGACAGGTACAGCACGGGGTTAGATACAGAGTAAAGCTCCCTCTACACTGTCCCGCATCAAACACTCCCAGGATGGGTACAGCACAGGGTTAGATACAGAGTAAAGCTCCCTCCACACTGTCCCCCATCAAACACTCCCAGGCTGGGTACAGCACAGGGTCAGATACAGAGTAAAGCTCCCTCCACACTGTCCCCAGCAAACACTCCCAGGACACGGAAAGCACGGGGTGAGATACAGAGTAAAGCTCCCTCTACACTGTCCCCATCAAACACGCCCAGGACAAGTACAGCATGGGGTTAGATACAGAGAAAAGCTCCCTCGACACTGTCCCCATCAAACACTCCCAGGACAGGTACAGCATGGGGTTAGATACAGAGTGAAGCTCCCTCTACACTGCCCCCCATCAAACACTCACAGGACAGGTACAGCACGGGGTTAGATACAGAGTGAATCTCCCTCTACACTGCCCCCCATCAAACACTCCCAGGACAGGTACAGCACGGGGTTAGATACAGAGTAAAGCTTCCTCTACACTGTCCCCATCAAACACTCCCAGGACAGGTACAGCACGGGGTTAGAGACAGAAAAAAGCTCCCTCGACACTGTCACCCATCAAACCCTCCCAGGACAGGTACAGCACGGGGTTAGATACAGAGTAAAGCTCCCTCTACACTGTCCCCATCAAACACTCCCAGGACAGGTACAGCACGGGGTTAGATACAGAGTAAAGCTCCCTCTACACTGTCCCCATCAAACACTCCCAGGACAGGTACAGCACGGGGTTAGATACAGAGTAAAGCTCCCTCGACACTGTCCCCAGCAAACACTCCCAGGACAGGTACAGCACGGGGTTAGATACAGAGTAAAGCTCCCTCTACACTATCCCCAGCAAACACTCCCAGGACAGGGAAAGCACGGGGTTAGATACAGAATAAAGCTCCCTCTACTCTGTCCCCCATCAAACACTCCCAGGACAGGTACAGCACGGGGTTAGATACAGAGTAAAGCTCCCTCTAAACTGTCCCCATCAAACACTCCCAGGACAGGGACAGCATGGGGTTAGATACAGAGTAAAGCTCCCTCTACACTGTTCCCCATCAAACACTCCCAGGACAGGTACAGCACGGGGTTAGATACAGAGTAAAGCTCCCTCTACACTGTCCCCCCATCAAACACTCCCAGGACAGGGACAGCACGGGGTTAGATACAGAGTAAAGCTCCCTCTACACTGTTCCCCATCAAACACTCCCAGGACAGGTACAGCACGGGGTGAGATACAGAGTAAAGCTTCCTCTACACTGTCCCCATCGAACACTCACAGGACAGGTACAGCACGGGGTTAGATACAGAGTAACTCTCCCTCTACACTGTCCCCCATCAAACACTCCCAGGACAGGTACAGCACAGGCTTAGATACAGAGTAAAGCTCCCTCTACACTGTCCCCATCGAACACTCCCAGGACAGGTACAGCACGGGGTTAGATACAGAGTAAAGCTCCCTCTACACTGTCCCGCATCAAACACTCCCAGGCTGGGTACAGCACAGGGTTAGATACAGAGTAAAGCTCCCTCCACACTGTCCCCCATCAAACACTCCCAGGCTGGGTACAGCACAGGGTCAGATACAGAGTAAAGCTCCCTCCACACTGTCCCCAGCAAACACTCCCAGGACACGGAAAGCACGGGGTTAGATACAGAATAAAGCTCCCTCTACTCTGTCCCCATCAAACACTCCCAGGACAGGTACAGCACGGGGTGAGATACAGAGTAAAGCTCCCTCTACACTGTCCCCATCAAACACGCCCAGGACAGGTACAGCATGGGGTTAGATACAGAGAAAAGCTCCCTCTACACTGTCCCCATCAAACACTCCCAGGACAGGTACAGCATGGGGTTAGATACAGAGTGAAGCTCCCTCTACACTGCCCCCCATCAAACACTCCCAGGACAGGTACAGCACGGGGTTAGATACAGAGTAAAGCTTCCTCTACACTGCCCCCCATCAAACACTCCCAGGACAGGTACAGCACGGGGTTAGATACAGAGTGAATCTCCCTCTACACTGCCCCCCATCAAACACTCCCAGGACAGGTACAGCACGGGGTTAGATACAGAGTAAAGCTTCCTCTACACTGTCCCCATCAAACACTCCCAGGACAGGTACAGCACGGGGTTAGAGACAGAAAAAAGCTCCCTCGACACTGTCACCCATCAAACCCTCCCAGGACAGGTACAGCACGGGGTTAGATACAGAGTAAAGCTCCCTCTACACTGTCCCCATCGAACACTCACAGGACAGGTACAGCACTGGGTTAGATACAGAGTAACTCTCCCTCTACACTGTCCCCCATCAAACACTCCCAGGACAGGTACAGCACGGGGTTAGATACAGAGTAAAGCTCCCTCTACACTGTCCCCATCGAACACTCCCAGGACAGGTACAGCACGGGGTTAGATACAGAGTAAAGCTCCCTCTACACTGTCCCCCATCAAACACTCCCAGGACAGGTACAGCACGGGGTTAGATACAGAGAAAAGCTCCCTCTACACTGTCCCCCCATCAAACACTCCCAGGACAGGTACAGCACGGGGTTAGATACAGAGTAAAGCTCCCTCTACACTGTCCCCAGCAAACACTCACAGGACAGGGAAAGCACGGGGTGAGATACAGAATAAAGCTCCCTCTACACTGTCCCCATCAAACACACCCAGGACAGGTACAGCATGGCGTTAGATACAGAGTAAAGCTCCCTCTACACTGTCCCCATCAAACACGCCCAGGACAGGTACAGCACGGGGTTAGATACAGAGTAAAGCTCCCTCTACACTGCCCCCCATCAAACACTCCCAGGACAGGTACAGCACGGGGTTAGATACTGAGTAAAGCTTCCTCTCCACTGTCCCCATCAAACACTCATAGGACAGGTACAGCACGGGGTTAGATACAGAGTAAAGCTCCCTCTACACTGTCCCCCATCAAACACTCCCAGGACAGGTACAGCACGGGGTTAGATACAGAGTAAAGCTCCCTCTACAATGTCCCCATCAAACACTCCCAGGACAGGTACAGCACGGGGTTAGATACAGAGTAAAGCTCCCTCTATACTGTCCCCCATCAAACACTCACAGGACACGTACAGCACGGGGTTAGATACAGAGTAAAGCTCCCTCTACATTGTCCCCATCAAACACTCCCAGGACAGGGACAGCACGGGGTTAGATACAGAGTAAAGCTCGCTCTACACTGACCCCCCATCAGACACTCCCAGGAGAGGTGCAGCACGGGTTTAGATACAGAGTAAAGCTCCCTCTACACTGTTCAACATCAAACACTCCCAGGACAGGTACAGCACGGGGTTAGATACAGAGTAAAGCTCCCTCTACACTGTCCCCATCGAACACTCCCAGGACAGGTACAGCACGGGGTTAGATACAGAGTAACTCTCCCTCTACACTGTCCCCCATCAAACACTCCCAGGACAGATACAGCACGCGGTTAGATACAGAGTAAAGCTCCCTCTACACTGTCCCCAACAAAAACTCCCAGGACAGGTACTGCACGGGGTTAGATACAGAGTAAAGCTCCCTCTACACTGTCCCCCATCAAACACTCCCAGGACAGGTACAGCACGGGGTTAGATACAGAGTAAAGCTCCCTCTACAATGTCCCCATCAAACACTCCCAGGACAGGTACAGCACGGGGTTAGATACAGAGTAAAGCTCCCTCTATACTGTCCCCCATCAAACACTCACAGGACACGTACAGCACGGGGTTAGATACAGAGTAAAGCTCCCTCTACATTGTCCCCATCAAACACTCCCAGGACAGGGACAGCACGGGGTTAGATACAGAGTAAAGCTCGCTCTACACTGACCCCCCATCAGACACTCCCAGGACAGGTGCAGCACGGGTTTAGATACAGAGTAAAGCTCCCTCTACACTGTTCAACATCAAACACTCCCAGGACAGGTACAGCACGGGGTTAGATACAGAGTAAAGCTCCCTCTACACTGTCCCCATCGAACACTCCCAGGACAGGTACAGCACGGGGTTAGATACAGAGTAACTCTCCCTCTACACTGTCCCCCATCAAACACTCCCAGGACAGGTACAGCACGGGGTTAGATACAGAGTAAAGCGCCCTCTACACTGTCCCCAGCAAACACTCCCAGCATAGGTACAGCAAGGGTTTTAGATACAGTGGAAAGCTCCCTCTACACTGTCCCCCATCAAACACTCCCAGGACAGGTACAGCACGGGGTTAGATATAGAGTAAAGCTCCCTCTACACTGTCCCCATCAAACACTCCCAGGACAGGGACAGCACGGGGTTAGATACAGAGTAAAGCTCCCTCTACACTGACCCCCCATCAAACACTCCCAGGGCAGGTACAGCACGGGGTGAGATACAGAGTAAAGCTCCCTCTACACTGTTCCCCATCAAACACTCACAGGACAGGTACAGCACGGGGTTAGATATAGAGTAAAGCTCCCTCTACACTGTCCCCCATCAAACACTCACAGGACAGGTACAGCACGGGGTTAGATACAGAGTAAAGCTCCCTCTACACTGTCCCCATCGAACACTCCCAGGACAGGTACAGCACGGGGTTCGATACAGAGTAAAGCTCCCTCTACACTGTCCCCATCAAACACTCCCAGGACAGGTACAGCACGGGGTTAGATACAGAGTAAAGCTCCCTCTACACTGTCCCCCATCAAACACTCCCAGGCTGGGTAGAGCACAGGGTTAGATACAGAGTAAAGCTCCCTCTACACTGTCCCCCCATCAAACACTCCCAGGACAGGGACAGCACGGGGTTAGATACAGAGTAAAGCTCCCTCTACACATTCCACAGCAAACAGTCCCAGGACAGGGAAAGCACAGGGTTAGATACAGAATAAAGCTCCCTCTACTCTGTCCCCATCAAACAGTCCCAGGACAGGTACAGCACGGGGTTAGATACAGAGTAAAGCTCCCTCTACACTGTCCCCAGCAAACAGTCCCAGGACAGGGAAAGCACAGGGTTAGATACAGAATAAAGCTCCCTCGACACTGTCACCCATCAAACCCTCCCAGGACAGGTACAGCACGGGGTTCGATACAGAGTAAAGCTCCCTCTACACTGTCCCCATCAAACACTCCCAGGACAGGTACAGCAAAGGGTTAGATACAGAGCAAAGCTCCCTCTACACTGTCCCCCATCAAACACTCCCAGGACAGGTACAGCACGGGGTGAGATACAGAGTAACTCTCCCTCTACACTGTACCCCATCAAACACTCCCAGGACAGGTACAGCACGGGGTTAGATACAGAGTAAAGCTCCCTCTACACTGTCCCCATCGAACACTCCCAGGACAGGTACAGCACGGGGTTAGATACAGAGTAAAGCTCCCTCTACACTGTCGCCATCAAACACGCCCAGGACAGGTACAGCACGGAGTTAGATACATAGTAAAGCTCCCTCTACACTGTCCCCATCAAACACTCCCAGGACAGGTACAGCACGGGGTTAGATACAGAGAAAAGCTCCCTCTACACTGTCCCCAGCAAACACTCCCAGCATAGGTACAGCACGGGGTTAGATACAGTGGAAAGCTCCCTCTACACTGTCCCCCATCAAACCCTCCCAGGACAGGTACAGCATGGGGTTAGATACAGAGTAAAGCTCCCTCTACACTGTCCCCATCAAACACTCCAAGGACAGGGACAGCACGGGGTTAGATACAGAGTAAAGCTCCCTCTACACTGACCCCCCATCAAACACTCCCAGGACAGGTACAGCACGGGGTTAGATACAGAGTAAAGCTCCCTCTACACTGTCCCCCATCAAACACTCCCAGGACAGGTACAGCACGGGGTTAGATACAGAGTAAAGCTTCCTCTACACTGTCCCCATCGAACACTCACAGGACAGGTACAGCACTGGGTTAGATACAGAGTAACTCTCCCTCTACACTGTCCCCATCGAACACTCCCAGGACAGGTCCAGCACGGCGTTAGATACAGAGTAAAGCTCCCTCTCCACTGTCCCCCATCAAACACTCCCAGGCTGGGTACAGCACAGGGTTAGATACAGAGTAAAGCTCCCTCTACACTGTCCCCATCAAACACTCCCAGGACAGGTACAGCACGGGGTTAGATATAGAGTAAATCTCCCTCCACACTGTCCCCCATCAAACACTCCCAGGCTGGGTACAGCACAGGGTTAGATACAGAGTAAAGCTCCCTCCACACTGTCCCCATCAAACATTTTATGTCACACTATTTCACATAAATATTTCTGCTTTTTTCCTCCTGAGTCTTTATCATGCGATCCTAGAATCAGAATTTATGTCACACTATTTGTAACTCCCACAGTTGCGTGGACCTGCAGAGTTTCACTGGCTGTCTTGTCTGGAGACAATACACATCTTTTTAGCCTGTCTTGATGCTCTCTCCACTCCCATTGTTTTGTTTCTTAAAGACTGGATTAGTTGTAAGTATTCGCATTCCAACCATTATTCATGTAAATTGAGTCTGTGTCTTATAAGTTCTGTTTGTGAACAGAATTCCCACTCACCTGAAGAAGGGGCTCAGAGCCTCGAAAGTTTGTGTGGCTTTTGCTACCAAATAAACCTGTTGGACTTTAACCTGGTGTTGTTAAACTTCTTACCATCGAACACTCACAGGACAGGTACAGCACGGGTTAGATACAGAGTAACTCTCCCTCTACACTGTCCTCCATCAAACACTCCCAGGACAGGTACAGCACGGGGTTAGATACAGAGTAAAGCTCCCGCTACACTGTCCCCAGCAAACACTCCCAGGACAGGGAAAGCACGGGGTTAGATACAGAATAAAGCTCCCTCTACACTGTCCCCATCAAACACGCCCAGGACAGGTACAGCATGGGGTTAGATACAGAGTAAAGCTCCCTCTACACTGTCCCCATCAAACACTCCCAGGACAGGTACAGCACGGGGTTAGATACAGAGTGAATCTCCCTCTACACTGCCCCCCATCAAACACTCCCAGGACAGGTACAGTACGGGGTTAGATACAGAGTAAAGCTCCCTCCACACTGTCCCCAGCAAACACTCCCAGGACACGGAAAGCACGGGGTTAGATACAGAATAAAGCTCCCTCTACTATGTCCCCATCAAACACTCCCAGGACAGGTACAGCACGGGGTGAGATACAGAGTAAAGCTCCCTCTACACTGTCCCCATCAAACACGCCCAGGACAAGTACAGCATGGGGTTAGATACAGAGAAAAGCTCCCTCGACACTGTCCCCATCAAACACTCCCAGGACAGGTACAGCATGGGGTTAGATACAGAGTGAAGCTCCCTCTACACTGCCCCCCATCAAACACTCCCAGGACAGGTACAGCACGGGGTTAGATACAGAGTGAATCTCCCTCTACACTGCCCCCCATCAAACACTCCCAGGACAGGTACAGCACGGGGTTAGATACAGAGTAAAGCTTCCTCTACACTGTCCCCATCAAACACTCCCAGGACAGGTACAGCACGGGGTTAGAGACAGAAAAAAGCTCCCTCGACACTGTCACCCATCAAACCCTCCCAGGACAGGTACAGCACGGGGTTAGATACAGAGTAAAGCTCCCTCTACACTGTCCCCATCAAACACTCCCAGGACAGGTACAGCACGGGGTTAGATACAGAGTAAAGCTCCCTCTACACTGTCCCCATCAAACACTCCCAGGACAGGTACAGCACGGGGTTAGATACAGAGTAAAGCTCCCTCGACACTGTCCCCAGCAAACACTCCCAGGACAGGTACAGCACGGGGTTAGATACAGAGTAAAGCTCCCTCTACACTATCCCCAGCAAACACTCCCAGGACAGGGAAAGCACGGGGTTAGATACAGAATAAAGCTCCCTCTACTCTGTCCCCCATCAAACACTCCCAGGACAGGTACAGCACGGGGTTAGATACAGAGTAAAGCTCCCTCTAAACTGTCCCCATCAAACACTCCCAGGACAGGGACAGCATGGGGTTAGATACAGAGTAAAGCTCCCTCTACACTGTCCCCCCATCAAACACTCCCAGGACAGGGACAGCACGGGGTTAGATACAGAGTAAAGCTCCCTCTACACTGTTCCCCATCAAACACTCCCAGGACAGGTACAGCACGGGGTTAGATACAGAGTAAAGCTTCCTCTACACTGTCCCCATCAAACACTCCCAGGACAGGTACAGCACGGGGTTAGAGACAGAAAAAAGCTCCCTCGACACTGTCACCCATCAAACCCTCCCAGGACAGGTACAGCACGGGGTTAGATACAGAGTAAAGCTCCCTCTACACTGTCCCCATCAAACACTCCCAGGACAGGTACAGCACGGGGTTAGATACAGAGTAAAGCTCCCTCTACACTGTCCCCATCAAACACTCCCAGGACAGGTACAGCACGGGGTTAGATACAGAGTAAAGCTCTCTCTACACTGTCCCCATCAAACACTCCCAGGACAGGTACAGCACGGGGTTAGATACAGAGTAAAGCTCCCTCTACACTGTCCCCAGCAAACACTCCCAGGACAGGTACAGCACGGGGTTAGATACAGAGTAAAGCTCCCTCTACACTGTCCCCAGCAAACAATCCCAGGACAGGGAAAGCACGGGGTTAGATACAGAATAAAGCTCCCTCTCCTCTGTCCCCCATCAAACACTCCCAGGACAGGTACAGCACGGGGTTAGATACAGAGTAAAGCTCCCTCTAAACTGTCCCCATCAAACACTCCCAGGACAGGGACAGCATGGGGTTAGATACAGAGTAATGCTCCCTCTACACTGTCCACCATCAAACACTCCCAGGACAGGTACAGCACGGGGTTAGATACAGAGTAAAGCTCTCTCTACACTGTCCCCATCAAACACTCCCAGGACAGGGACAGCACGGGGTTAGATACAGAGTAAAGCTCCCTCTACACTGTTCCCCATCAAACACTCCCAGGACAGGTACAGCACGGGGTTAGATACAGAGTAAAGCTTCCTCTACACTGTCCCCATCGAACACTCACAGGACAGGTACAGCACTGGGTTAGATACAGAGTAACTCTCCCTCTGCACTGTCCCCCATCAAACACTCCCAGGACAGGTACAGCACGGGCTTAGATACAGAGTAAAGCTCCCTCTACACTGTCCCCATCGAACACTCCCAGGACAGGTACAGCACGGGGTTAGATACAGAGTAAAGCTCCCTCTACACTGTCCCCCATCAAACACTCCCAGGCTGGGTACAGCACAGGGTTAGATACAGAGTAAAGCTCCCTCCACACTGTCCCCCATCAAACACTCCCAGGCTGGGTACAGCACAGGGTCAGATACAGAGTAAAGCTCCCTCCACACTGTCCCCATCAAACACTCCCAGGACAGGTACAGCACGGGGTTAGGTACAGAGTAAAGCTCCCTCTACACTGTCCCCCCATCAAACACTCCCAGGACAGGTACAGCATGGGGTTAGATACAGAGTAAAGCTCCCTCTACACTGTCCCCATCAAACACTCCCAGGACAGGTACAGCACGGGGTGAGAGACAGAAAAAAGCTCCCTCGACACTGTCACCCATCAAACCCTCCCAGGACAGGTACAGCACGGGGTTAGATACAGAGTAAAGCTCCCTCTACACTGTCCCCATCAAACACTCCCAGGACAGGTACAGCACGAGGTTAGATAGAGAGTAAAGCTCTCTCTACACTGTCCCCATCAAACACTCCCAGGACAGGTACAGCTCGGGGTTAGATACAGAGTAAAGCTCCCTCTACACTGTCCCCAGCAAACATTCCCAGGACAGGTACAGCACGGGGTTAGATACAGAGTAAAGCTCCCTCTACACTGTCCCCATCAAACACTCCCAGGACAGGTACAGCACGGGGTTAGATACAGAGTAAAGCTCCCTCTGCACTGTCCCCCATCAAACACTCCCAGGACAGGTACAGCACGGGGTTAGATACAGAGTAAAGCTCTCTCTACACTGTCCCCACCAAACACTCCCAGGACAGGTACAGCACGGGGTTAGATACAGAGTAATGCTCCCTCTACACTGTCCACCATCAAACACTCCCAGGACAGGTACAGCACGGGGTTAGATACAGAGTAAAGCTCTCTCTACACTGTCCCCATCAAACACTCCCAGGACAGGTACAGCACGGGGTTAGATACAGAGTAAAGCTCCCTCTACAATGATCCTCCCTTCAAACACTAGCAGGACAGGTACGGCACGGGGTTAGATACAGAGTAAAGCTCCCTCTTCACTGTCCCCCATCAGACACTCCCAGGACAGGTACAGCACGGGGTCAGATACAGAGTAAAGCTCCCTCTACACTGTCCCCCCATCAAACACTCCCAGGACAGGTACAGCACGGGGTTAGATACAGAGTAAAGCTCCCTCTACACTGTCCCCATCAAACACTCCCAGGACAGGTACAGCACGGGGTTAGATACAGAGTAAAGCTCCCTCTACACTGCCCCCCATCAAACACTCCCAGGACAGGTACAGCACGGGGTTAGATACAGAGTAAAGCTCCCTCTACACTGTCCCCAGCAAACACTCCCAGGACAGGGATAGCACGGGGTTAGATACAGAATAAAGCTCCCTCTACTCTGTCCCCCATCAAACACTCCCAGGACAGGTACAGCACGGGGTTAGATACAGAGTAAAGCTCCCTCTACACTGTCCCCATCAAACATGCCCAGGACAGATACAGCATGGGGTTAGATACAGAGTAAAGCTCCCTCTACACTGTCCCCCCATCAAACACTCCCAGGACAGGGACAGCACGGGGTTAGATACAGAGTAAAGCTCCCTCTACACTGCCCCCCATCAAACACTCCCAGGACATGTACAGCTCGGGGTTAGATACAGAGTAAAGCTCCCTCTACACTGTTCCCCATCAAACACTCCCAGGACAGGTACAGCACGGGGTTAGATACAGAGTAAAGCTTCCTCTACACTGTCCCCATCAAACACTCACAGGACAGGTACAGCACGGGGTTAGATACAGAGTAACTCTCCCTCTACACTGTCCTCCATCAAACACTCCCAGGACAGGTACAGCACGGGCTTAGATACAGAGTAAAGCTCCCTCTACACTGTCCCCATCGAATACTCCCAGGACAGGTACAGCACGGGGTTAGAAACAGAGTAAAGCTCCCTCTACACTGTCCCCCATCAAACACTCCCAGGCTGGGTACAGCACAGGGTTAGATACAGAGTAAAGCTCCCTCCACACTGTCCCACATCAAACACTCCCAGGCTGGGTACAGCACAGGGTTAGATACAGAGTAAAGCTCCCTCCACACTGTCCCCATCAAACACTCCCAGGACAGGTACAGCATGGGGTTAGGTACAGAGGAAAGCTCCCTCTACACTGTCCCCCCATCAAACACTCCCAGGACAGGTACAGCATGGGGTTAGATACAGAGTAAAGCTCCCTCTACACTGTCCCCAGCAAACACTCCCAGGACAGGGAAAGCACGGGGTGAGATACAGAGTAAAGCTCCCTCTACACTGTCCCCAGCAAACACTCCCAGGACAGGTACAGCACGGGGTTAGATACAGAATAAAGCTCCCTCTACTCTGTCCCCATCAAACACTCCCAGGACAGGTACAGCACGGGGTTAGATACAGAGTAAAGCTCCCTCTACACTGTCCCCATCGAACACTCACAGGATAGGTACAGCACTGTGTTAGATACAGAGTAACTCTCCCTCTACACTGTCCCCCATCAAACACTCCCAGGACAGGTACACCACGGGGTTAGATACAGAGTAAAGCTCCCTCTACACTGTCCCCAGCAAACACTCCCAGGACAGGGATAGCACGGGGTTAGATACAGAATAAAGCTCCCTCTACTCTGTCCCCCATCAAACACTCCCAGGACAGGTACAGCACGGGGTTAGATACAGAGTAAAGCTCCCTCTACACTGTCCCCATCAAACATGCCCAGGACAGATACAGCATGGGGTTCGATACAGAGTAAAGCTCCCTCTACACTGTCCCCCCATCAAACACTCCCAGGACAGGGACAGCACGGGGTTAGATACAGAGTAAAGCTCCCTCTACACTGCCCCCCATCAAACACTCCCAGGACATGTATACAGCACGGGGTTAGATACAGAGTAAAGCTCCCTCTACACTGTTCCCCATCAAACACTCCCAGGACAGGTACAGCAAGGGGTTAGATACAGAGTAAAGCTTCCTCTACACTGTCCCCATCGAACACTCACAGGACAGGTACAGCACTGGGTTAGATACAGAGTAACTCTCCCTCTCCACTGTCCCCCATCAAACACTCCCAGGACAGGTACAGCACGGGCTTAGATACAGAGTAAATCTCCCTCTACACTGTCCCCATCGAACACTCCCAGGACAGGTACAGCACGGGGTTAGATACAGAGTAAAGCTCCCTCTACACTGTCCCCCATCAAACACTCCCACGCTGGGTACAGCACAGGGTTAGATACAGAGTAAAGCTCCCTCCACACTGTCCCACATCAAACACTCCCAGGCTGGGTACAGCACAGGGTGAGATACAGAGTAAAGCTCCCTCTACACTGTCCCCATCAAACACTCCCAGGACAGGTACAGCACGGGGTTAGATACAGAGTAAAGCTCCCTCTACACTGTCCCCCATCAAACACTCCCAGGACAGGTACAGCACGGGGTTAGATACAGAGTAAAGCTCCCTCTACACTGTCCCCATCAAACACTCCCAGGACAGGTACAGCACGGGGTTAGATACAGAGTAAAGCTCCCTCCACACTGTCCCACATCAAACACTCCCAGGCTGGGTACAGCACAGGGTTAGATACAGAGTAAAGCTCCCTCTACACTGTCCCCATCAAACACTCCCAGGACAGGTCCAGCACGGGGTTAGGTACAGAGTAAAGCTCCCTCTACACTGTCCCCCCATCAAACACTCCCAGGACAGGTACAGCATGGGGTTAGATACAGAGTAAAGCTCCCTCTACACTGTCCCCAGTAAACACTCCCAGGACAGGGAAAGCACGGGGTTAGATACAGAATAAAGCTCCCTCTACTCTGTCCCCATCAAACACTCCCAGGACAGGTACAGCACGGGGCTAGATACAGAGTAAAGCTCCCTCTACACTGTCCCCAGCAAACACTCCCAGGTCAGGGAAAGCACGGGGTTAGATACAGAATAAAGCTCCCTCTACTCTGTCCCCATCAAACACTCCCAGGACAGATACAGCACGGGGTTAGATACAGAGTAAAGCTCCCTCTACACTGTCCCCATCGAACACTCACAGGACAGGTACAGCACTGGGTTAGATACAGAGTAACTCTCCCTCGACACTGTCCCCCATCAAACACTCCCAGGACAGGTACAGCACGGGCTTAGATACAGAGTAAAGCTCCCTCTACACTGTCCCCATCGAACACTCCCAGGACAGGTACAGCACGGGGTTAGATACAGAGTAAAGCTCCCACTACACTGTCCCCCCATCAAACACACCCAGGACAGGTACAGCACGGGGTTAGATACAGAGAAAAGCTCCCTCTACACTGTCCCCAGCAAACACTCCCAGGCTGGGTACAGCACAGGGTTAGATACAGAGTAAATCTCCCTCCACACTGTCCCCCATCAAACAGTCCCAGGCTGGGTACAGCACAGGGTTAGATACAGAGGAAAGCTCCCTCCACACTGTCCCCATCAAACACTCCCAGGACAGGTACAGCACGGGGTTAGGTACAGAGTAAAGCTCCCTCGACACTGTCCCCCCATCAAACACTCCCAGGACAGGTACAGCATGGGGTTAGATACAGAGTAAAGCTCCCTCTACACTGTCCGCAGCAAACACTCCCAGGACAGGGAAAGCACGGGGTTAGACACAGAATAAAGCTCCCTCTACTCTTTCCCATCAAACACTCCCAGGACAGGTACAGCACGGGGTTAGATACAGAGTAAAGCTCCCTCTACACTGTCCCCATCAAACACGCCCAGGACAGGTACAGCATGGGGTTAGATACAGAGTAAAGCTCCCTCTACACTGTCCCCATCAAACACTCCCAGGACAGGTACAGCACGGGGTTAGATACAGAGTGAAGCTCCCTCTACACTGCCCCCCATCAAACACTCCCAGGACAGGTACAGCACGGGGTTAGATACAGAGTAAAGCTTCCTCTACACTGTCCCCATCAAACACTCCCAGGACAGGTACAGCACGGGGTAAGATACAGAGTAAAGCTCTCTCTACACTGTCCCCATCAAACACTCCCAGGACAGGTACAGCACGGGTTTAGATACAGAGTAAAGCTCCCTCTACACTGTCCCCATCAAACACTCCCAGGACAGGTACAGCACGGGGTTAGATACAGAGTAAAGCTCCCTCTACACTATCCCCAGCAAACACTCCCAGGACAGGGAAAGCACGGGGTGAGCTACAGAATAAAGCTCCCTCTACTCTGTCCCCCATCAAACACTCCCAGGACAGGTACAGCACGGGGTAAGATACAGAGTAAAGCTCCCTCTACACTGTCCCCATCAAACATGCCCAGGACAGGTACAGCATGGGGTTAGATACAGAGTAAAGCTCCCTCTACACTGTCCCCCCATCAAACACTCCCAGGACAGGGACAGCACGGGGTTAGATACAGAGTAAAGCTCCCTCTACACTGTTCCCCATCAAACACTCCCAGGACAGGTACAGCACGGGGTTAGATACAGAGTAAAGCTTCCTCTTCACTGTCCCCATCGAACACTCACAGGACAGGTACAGCACTGGGTTAGATACAGAGTAACTCTCCCTCTACACTGTCCCCCATCAAACACTCCCAGGACGGCTACAGCACGGGCTTAGATACAGAGTAAAGCTCCCTCTACACTGTCCCCATCGAACACTCCCAGGACAGGGACAGCACGGGGTTAGATACAGAGTAAAGCTCCCTCTCCAGTGTCCCCCATCAAACACTCCCAGGCTGGGTACAGCACAGGGTTAGATACAGAGTAAATCTCCCTCCACACTGTCCCCCATCAAACACTCCCAGGCTGGGTACAGCACAGGGTTAGATACAGAGTAAAGCTCCCTCCACACTGTCCCCATCAAACACTCCCAGGACAGGTACAGCACGGGGTGAGATACAGAGTAAAGCTCCCTCTACACTGTCCCCCATCAGACACTCCCAGGACAGGTACAGCACGGGGTTAGATACAGAGTAAAGCTCCCTCTACACTGTCCCCATCAAACACTCCCAGGACAGGTACAGCACGGGGTTAGATACAGAGTAAAGCTCCCTCTACACTATCCCCAGCAAACACTCCCAGGACAGGGAAAGCACGGGGTGAGCTACAGAATAAAGCTCCCTCTACTCTGTCCCCCATCAAACACTCCCAGGACAGGTACAGCACGGGGTAAGATACAGAGTAAAGCTCCCTCTACACTGTCCCCATCAAACATGCCCAGGACAGGTACAGCATGGGGTTAGATACAGAGTAAAGCTCCCTCTACACTGTCCCCCCATCAAACACTCCCAGGACAGGGACAGCACGGGGTTAGATACAGAGTAAAGCTCCCTCTACACTGTTCCCCATCAAACACTCCCAGGACAGGTACAGCACGGGGTTAGATACAGAGTAAAGCTTCCTCTTCACTGTCCCCATCGAACACTCACAGGACAGGTACAGCACGGGGTTAGATACAGAGTAAAGCTCCCTCTACACTGTCCCCCATCAAACACTCCCAGGACAGGTACAGCACGGGGTTAGATACAGAGTAACTCTCCCTCTACACTGTCCCCCATCAAACACTCCCAGGACGGCTACAGCACGGGCTTAGATACAGAGTAAAGCTCCCTCTACACTGTCCCCATCGAACACTCCCAGGACAGGGACAGCACGGGGTTAGATACAGAGTAAAGCTCCCTCTCCAGTGTCCCCCATCAAACACTCCCAGGCTGGGTACAGCACAGGGTTAGATACAGAGTAAATCTCCCTCCACACTGTCCCCCATCAAACACTCCCAGGCTGGGTACAGCACAGGGTTAGATACAGAGTAAAGCTCCCTCCACACTGTCCCCATCAAACACTCCCAGGACAGGTACAGCACGGGGTTAGATACAGAGTAAAGCTCCCTCTACACTGTCCCCATCAAACACTCCCAGGACAGATACAGCACGGGGTTAGATACAGAGTAAAGCTCCCTCTACACTGTCCCCAGCAAACACACCCAGGACAGGGAAAGCACGGGGTTAGATACAGAATAAAGCTCCCTCTACTCTGTCCCCATCAAACACTCCCAGGACAGGCACAGCACGGGGTTAGAGACAGAAAAAAGCTCCCTCGACACTGTCACCCATCAAACCCTCCCAGGACAGGTACAGCACGGGGTTAGATACAGAGTAAAGCTCCCTCTACACTGTTCCCCCATCAAACACTCCCAGGACAGGTACAGCACGAGGTTAGATAGAGAGTAAAGCTCCCTCTACACTGTCCCCCCATCAAACATTCCCAGGACAGGTACAGCACGGGGTTAGATACAGAGTAAAGCTCCCTCAACACTGTCCCCATCAAACACTCCCAGGACAGGTACAGCACGAGGTTAGATAGAGAGTAAAGCTCCCTCTACACTGTCCCCCCATCAAACACTCCCAGGACAGGTACAGCACGGGGTTAGATACAGAGTAAAGCTCCCTCTACACTGTCCCCAGCAAACACTCCCAGGACAGGTACAGCACGGGGTTAGATACAGAGTAAAGCTCCCTCTACACTGTCCCCATCAAACACTCCCAGGACAGGTACAGAACGGGGTTAGATACAGAGTAAAGCTCCCTCTGCACTGTCCCCCATCAAACACTCCCAGGACAGGTACAGCACGGGGTTAGATACAGAGTAAAGCTCTCTCTACACTGTCCCCATCAAACACTCCCAGGACAGGTACAGCACGGGGTTAGATACAGAGTAAAGCTCCCTCTACACTGTCCACCATCAAACACTCCCAGGACAGGTACAGCACGGGGTTAGATACAGAGTAAAGCTCTCTCTACACTGTCCCCATGAAACACTCCCAGGACAGGTACAGCACGGGGTTAGATACAGAGTAAAGCTCCCTCTACAAAGATCCTCCCTTCAAACACGAGCAGGACAGGGACGGCACGGGGTTAGATACAGAGTAAAGCTCCCTCTTCACTGTCCCCCATCAGACACTCCCAGGACAGGTACAGCACGGGGTTAGATACAGAGTAAAGCTCCCTCTACACTGTTCCCCCATCAAACACTCCCAGGACAGGTACAGCACGGGGTTAGATACAGAGTAAAGCTCCCTCTACACTGTCCCCATCAAACACTCCCAGGACAGGTACAGCACGGGGTTAGATACAGAGTAAAGCTCCCTCTACACTGTCCCCATCAAACACTCCCAGGACAGGTACAGCACGGGGTTAGATACAGAGTAAAGCTCCCTCTACACTGTCCCCCATCAAACACTCCCAGGACAGGTACAGCACAGGGTTAGATACAGAGTAAAGCTCCCTCTACACTGGCCCCCATCAAACACTCCCAGGACAGGTACAGCACGGGGTTAGATACAGAGTAAAGCTCCCTCTACACTGCCCCCATCAAACACTCCCAGGACAGGTACAGCACGGGGTTAGATACAGAGTAAAGCACCCTCTACACTGTCCCCCCATCAAACACTCCCAGGACAGGTACAGCACGGGGTTAGATACAGAGTAAAGCTCCCTCTACACTGTCCCCCATCAAACACTCCCACGACAGGTACAGCACGGGGTTAGATACAGAGTAAAGCTCCATCTACACCGTCCCCAGCAAACACTCCCAGGACAGGTACAGCACGGGGTTAGATACAGAGTAAAGCTCCCTCTACACTGTCCCCCCATCAAACACTCCCAGGACAGGGACAGCACGGGGTTAGATACAGAGTAAAGCTCCCTCTACACTGTCCCCCCATCAAACACTCCCAGGACAGGTACAGCACGGGGTTAGATACAGAGTAAAGCTTCCTCTTCACTGTCCCCATCGAACACTCACAGGACAGGTACAGCACTGGGTTAGATACAGAGTAACTCTCCCTCTACACTGTCCCCCATCAAACACTCCCAGGACGGCTACAGCACGGGCTTAGATACAGAGTAAAGCTCCCTCTACACTGTCCCCATCGAACACTCCCAGGACAGGGACAGCACGGGGTTAGATACAGAGTAAAGCTCCCTCTCCAGTGTCCCCCATCAAACACTCCCAGGCTGGGTACAGCACAGGGTTAGATACAGAGTAAATCTCCCTCCACACTGTCCCCCATCAAACACTCCCAGGCTGGGTACAGCACAGGGTTAGATACAGAGTAAAGCTCCCTCCACACTGTCCCCATCAAACACTCCCAGGACAGGTACAGCACGGGGTTAGATACAGAGTAAAGCTCCCTCTACACTGTCCCCATCAAACACTCCCAGGACAGATACAGCACGGGGTTAGATACAGAGTAAAGCTCCCTCTACACTGTCCCCAGCAAACACTCCCAGGACAGGGAAAGCACGGGGTTAGATACAGAATAAAGCGCCCTCTACTCTGTCCCCATCAAACACTCCCAGGACAGGCACAGCACGGGGTTAGAGACAGAAAAAAGCTCCCTCGACACTGTCACCCATCAAACCCTCCCAGGACAGGTACAGCACGGGGTTAGATACAGAGTAAAGCTCCCTCTACACTGTCCCCATCAAACACTCCCAGGACAGGTACAGCACGAGGTTAGATAGAGAGTAAAGCTCCCTCTACACTGTCCCCCCATCAAACATTCCCAGGACAGGTACAGCACGGGGTTAGATACAGAGTAAAGCTCCCTCTACACTGTCCCCATCAAACACTCCCAGGACAGGTACAGCACGAGGTTAGATAGAGAGTAAAGCTCCCTCTACACTGTCCCCCCATCAAACACTCCCAGGACAGGTACAGCACGGGGTTAGATACAGAGTAAAGCTCCCTCTACACTGTCCCCATCAAACACTCCCAGGACAGATACAGCACGGGGTTAGATACAGAGTAAAGCTCCCTCTACACTGTCCCCAGCAAACACTCCCAGGACAGGGAAAGCACGGGGTTAGATACAGAATAAAGCTCCCTCTACTCTGTCCCCATCAAACACTCCCAGGACAGGCACAGCACGGGGTTAGAGACAGAAAAAAGCTCCCTCGACACTGTCACCCATCAAACCCTCCCAGGACAGGGAAAGCACGGGGTTAGATACAGAGTAAAGCTCCCTCTACACTGTCCCCATCAAACACTCCCAGGACAGGTACAGCACGGGGTTAGATACAGAGTAAAGCTCCCTCTACACTGTCCCCCATCAAACACTCCCAGGACAGGTCCAGCACAGGGTTAGATACAGAGTAAAGCTCCCTCTACACTGCCCCCCATCAAACACTCCCAGGACAGGTACAGCACGGGGTTAGATACAGAGTAAAGCTCCCTCTACACTGCCCCCATCAAACACTCCCAGGACAGGTACAGCACGGGGTTAGATACAGAGTAAAGCACCCTCTACACTGTCCCCCCATCAAACACTCCCAGGACAGGTACAGCACGGGGTTAGATACAGAGTAAAGCTCCCTCTACACTGTCCCCCATCAAACACTCCCACGACAGGTACAGCACGGGGTTAGATACAGAGTAAAGCTCCATCTACACCGTCCCCAGCAAACACTCCCAGGACAGGGAAAGCACGGGGTTAGATACAGAATAAAGCTCCCTCTACACTGTCCCCATCAAACACTCCCAGGACAGGTACAGCACGGGGTTAGATACAGAGTAAAGCTCCCTCTACACTGCCCCCATCAAACACTCGCAGGACAGGTACAGCACGGGGTTAGATACAGAGTAAAGCTCCCTCTACACTGTCCCCCATCAAACACTCCCAGGACAGGTACAGCACGGGGTTAGATACAGAGTAAAGCTCCCTCTACACTGTCCCCATCAAACATGCCCAGGACAGATACAGCATGGGGTTAGATACAGAGTAAAGCTCCCTCTACACTGTCCCCCCATCAAACACTCCCAGGACAGGGACAGCACGGGGTTAGATACAGAGTAAAGCTCCCTCTACACTGTCCCCATCAAACATGCCCAGGACAGGTACAGCACGGGGTTAGATACAGAGTAAAGCTCCCTCTACACTGTCCCCCCATCAAACACTCACAGGACAGGTACAGCATGGGGTTAGATACAGAGTAAAGCTCCCTCTACACTGTCCCCCATCAAACACTCCCAGGACAGGTACAGCACGGGGTTAGATACAGAGTAAAGCTCCCTCTACACTGTCCCCCCATCAAACACTCACACGACAGGTACAGCACGGGGTTAGATACAGAGTAAAGCTCCCTCTACACTGTCCCCATCGAACACTCACAGGACAGGTACAGCACTGGGTTAGATACAGAGTAACTCTCCCTCTACACTGTCCCCCATCAAACACTCCCAGGACAGGTACAGCACGGGCTTAGATACAGAGTAAAGCTCCCTCTACACTGTCCCCATCGAACACTCCCAGGACAGGGACAGCACGGGGTTAGATACAGAGTAAAGCTCCCTCTACACTGTCCCCCATCAAACACTCCCAGGCTGGGTACAGCACAGGGTTAGATACAGAGTAAAGCTCCCTCCACACTGTCCCACATCAAACACTCCCAGGCTGGGTACAGCACAGGGTTAGATACAGAGTAAAGCTCCCTCCACACTGTCCCCATCAAACACTCCCAGGACAGGTACAGCACAGGGTTAGGTACAGAGTAAAGCTCCCTCTACACTGTCCCCATCAAACACTCCCAGGACAGGTACAGCACGGGGTTAGATACAGAGTAAAGCTCCCTCTACACTGTCCCCCATCAAACACTCCCAGGACAGGGACAGCACGGGGTTAGATACAGAGTAAAGCTCCCTCTACACTGTCCCCCCATCAAACACTCCCAGGACAGGTACAGCATGGGGTTAGATACAGAGTAAAGCTCCCCCTACACTGTCCCCAGCAAACACTCCCACGACAGGGAAAGCACGGGGTTAGATACAGAATAAAGCTCCCTCTACTCTGTCCCCATCAAACACTCCCAGGACAGGTACAGCACGGAGTTAGATACAGAGTAAAGCTCCCTCTACACTGCCCCCATCAAACACTCCCAGGACAGGTACAGCACGGGGTTAGTTACAGAGTAAAGCTCCCTCTCCACTGTCCCCATCGAACACTCACAGGACAGGTACAGCACTGGGTTAGATACAGAGTAACTCTCCCTCTACACTGTCCCCCATCAAACACTCCCAGGACAGGTACAGCACGGGGTTAGATACAGAGTAAAGCTCCCTCTACACTGTCCCCATCGAACACTCCCAGGACAGGTACAGCACGGGGTTAGATACAGAGTAAAGCTCCCTCTACACTGTCCCCCATCAAACACTCCCAGGACAGGTACAGCACGGGGTTAGATACAGAGAAAAGCTCCCTCTACACTGTCCCCCCATCAAACACTCCCAGGACAGGTACAGCACGGGGTTAGATACAGAGTAAAGCTCCCTCTACACTGTCCCCAGCAAACACTCCCAGGACAGGGAAAGCACGGGGTTAGATACAGAATAAAGCTCCATCTACTCTGTCCCCCATCAAACACTCCCAGGACAGGTACAGCACGGGGTTAGATACAGAGTAAAGCTCCCTCTACACTGTCCCCATCAAACACACCCAGGACAGGTACAGCATGGCGTTAGATACAGAGTAAAGCTCCCTCTACACTGTCCCCATCAAACACGCCCAGGACAGGTACAGCACGGGGTTAGATACAGAGTAAAGCTCCCTCTACACTGCCCCCCATCAAACACTCCCAGGACAGGTACAGCACGGGGTTAGATACAGAGTACAGCTTCCTCTCCACTGTCCCCATCAAACACTCATAGGACAGGTACAGCACGGGGTTAGAGACAGAAAAAAGCTCCCTCGACACTGTCACCCATCAAACCCTCCCAGGACAGGTACAGCACGGGGTTAGATACAGAGTAAAGCTCCCTCTACACTGTTCAACATCAAACACTCCCAGGACAGGTACAGCACGGGGTTAGATACAGAGTAAAGCTCCCTCTACACTGTCCCCAGCAAACACTCCCAGCATAGGTACAGCAAGGGTTTTAGATACAGTGGAAAGCTCCCTCTACACTGTCCCCCATCAAACACTCCCAGGACAGGTACAGCACGGGGTTAGATACAGAGTAAAGCTCCCTCTACACTGTCCCCATCAAACACTCCCAGGACAGGGACAGCACGGGGTTAGATACAGAGTAAAGCTCCCTCTACACTGACCCCCCATCAAACACTCCCAGGGCAGGTACAGCACGGGGTGAGATACAGAGTAAAGCTCCCTCTACACTGTTCCCCATCAAACACTCACAGGACAGGTACAGCACGGGGTTAGATATAGAGTAAAGCTCCCTCTACACTGTCCCCCATCAAACACTCACAGGACAGGTACAGCACGGGGTTAGATACAGAGTAAAGCTCCCTCTACACTGTCCCCATCGAACACTCCCAGGACAGGTACAGCACGGGGTTCGATACAGAGTAAAGCTCCCTCTACACTGTCCCCATCAAACACTCCCAGGACAGGTACAGCACGGGGTTAGATACAGAGTAAAGCTCCCTCTACACTGTCCCCCATCAAACACTCCCAGGCTGGGTAGAGCACAGGGTTAGATACAGAGTAAAGCTCCCTCTACACTGTCCCCCCATCAAACACTCCCAGGACAGGGACAGCACGGGGTTAGATACAGAGTAAAGCTCCCTCTACACATTCCCCAGCAAACAGTCCCAGGACAGGGAAAGCACAGGGTTAGATACAGAATAAAGCTCCCTCTACTCTGTCCCCATCAAACAGTCCCAGGACAGGTACAGCACGGGGTTAGATACAGAGTAAAGCTCCCTCTACACTGTCCCCAGCAAACACTCCCAGGACAGGGAAAGCACAGGGTTAGAGACAGAATAAAGCTCCCTCGACACTGTCACCCATCAAACCCTCCCAGGACAGGTACAGCACGGGGTTCGATACAGAGTAAAGCTCCCTCTACACTGTCCCCATCAAACACTCCCAGGACAGGTACAGCAAAGGGTTAGATACAGAGCAAAGCTCCCTCTACACTGTCCCCCATCAAACACTCCCAGGACAGGTACAGCACGGGGTGAGATACAGAGTAACTCTCCCTCTACACTGTACCCCATCAAACACTCCCAGGACAGGTACAGCACGGGGTTAGATACAGAGTAAAGCTCCCTCTACACTGTCCCCATCGAACACTCCCAGGACAGGTACAGCACGGGGTTAGATACAGAGTAAAGCTCCCTCTACACTGTCGCCATCAAACACGCCCAGGACAGGTACAGCACGGAGTTAGATACATAGTAAAGCTCCCTCTACACTGTCCCCATCAAACACTCCCAGGTCAGGTACAGCACGGGGTTAGATACAGAGAAAAGCTCCCTCTACACTGTCCCCAGCAAACACTCCCAGGACAGGTACAGCACGGGGTTAGATACAGAGAAAAGCTCCCTCTACACTGTCCCCCATCAAACACTCCCAGGACAGGTACAGCACGGGCTTAGATACAGAGTAAAGCTCCCTCTACACAGTCCCCATCGAACACTCCCAGGACAGGGACAGCACGGGGTTAGATACAGAGTAAAGCTCCCTCTACACTGTCCCCCATCAAACACTCCCAGGCTGGGTACAGCACAGGGTTAGATACAGAGTAAAGCTCCCTCCACACTGTCCCACATCAAACACTCCCAGGCTGGGTACAGCACAGGGTTAGATACAGAGTAAAGCTCCCTCCACACTGTCCCCATCAAACACTCCCAGGACAGGTACAGCACGGGGTTAGGTACAGAGTAAAGCTCCCTCTACACTGTCCCCATCAAACACTCCCAGGACAGGTACAGCACGGGGTTAGATACAGAGTAAAGCTCCCTCTACACTGTCCCCCATCAAACACTCCCAGGACAGGGACAGCACGGGGTTAGATACAGAGTAAAGCTCCCTCTACACTGTCCCCCCATCAAACACTCCCAGGACAGGTACAGCATGGGGTTAGATACAGAGTAAAGCTCCCTCTACACTGTCCCCAGCAAACACTCCCACGACAGGGAAAGCACGGGGTTAGATACAGAATAAAGCTCCCTCTACTCTGTCCCCATCAAACACTCCCAGGACAGGTACAGCACGGAGTTAGATACAGAGTAAAGCTCCCTCTACACTGCCCCCATCAAACACTCCCAGGACAGGTACAGCACGGGGTTAGTTACAGAGTAAAGCTCCCTCTACACTGTCCCCATCGAACACTCACAGGACAGGTACAGCACGGGGTTAGATACAGAGTAACTCTCCCTCTACACTGTCCCCATCAAACACTCCCAGGACAGGTACAGCACTGGGTTAGATACAGAGTAACTCTCCCTCTACACTGTCCCCCATCAAACACTCCCAGGACAGGTACAGCACGGGGTTAGATACAGAGTAAAGCTCCCTCTCCACTGTCCCCATCGAACACTCCCAGGACAGGTACAGCACGGGGTTAGATACAGAGTAAAGCTCCCTCTACACTGTCCCCCATCAAACACTCCCAGGACAGGTACAGCACGGGGTTAGATACAGAGAAAAGCTCCCTCTACACTGTCCCCCCATCAAACACTCCCAGGACCGGTACAGCACGGGGTTAGATACAGAGTAAAGCTCCCTCTACACTGTCCCCAGCAAACACTCCCAGGACAGGGAAAGCACGGGGTTAGATACAGAATAAAGCTCCATCTACTCTGTCCCCCATCAAACACTCCCAGGACAGGTACAGCACGGGGTTAGATACAGAGTAAAGCTCCCTCTACACTGTCCCCATCAAACACACCCAGGACAGGTACAGCATGGCGTTAGATACAGAGTAAAGCTCCCTCTACACTGTCCCCATCAAACACGCCCAGGACAGGTACAGCACGGGGTTAGATACAGAGTAAAGCTCCCTCTACACTGCCCCCCATCAAACACTCCCAGGACAGGTACAGCACGGGGTTAGATACAGAGTAAAGCTTCCTCTCCACTGTCCCCATCAAACACTCATAGGACAGGTACAGCACGGGGTTAGAGACAGAAAAAAGCTCCCTCGACACTGTCACCCATCAAACCCTCCCAGGACAGGTACAGCACGGGGTTAGATACAGAGTAAAGCTCCCTCTACACTGTCCCCCCATCAAACACTCCCAGGACAGGTACAGCACGGGGTTAGATACAGAGTAAAGCTCCCTCTACACTGTCCCCCATCAAACACTCCCAGGCTGGGTACAGCACAGGGTTAGATACAGAGTAAAGCTCCCTCCACACTGGCCCCCATCAAACACTCCCAGGCTGGGTACAGCACAGGGTTAGATACAGAGTAAAGCTCCCTCTACACTGTCCCCATCAAACACTCCCAGGACAGGTACAGCACGGGGTTAGGTACAGAGTTAAGCTCCCTCTGCACTGTCTCCCCATCAAACACTCCCAGGACAGGTACAGCACGGGGTTAGGTACAGAGTTAAGCTCCCTCTACACTGTCCCCCATCAAACACTCCCAGGCTGGGTACAGCACAGGGTTAGATACAGAGTAAAGCTCCCTCTACACTGTCCCCAGCAAACACTCCCAGGACAGGGAAAGCACGGGGTTAGATACAGAATAAAGCTCCCTCTACTCTGTCCCCATCAAACACTCCCAGGACAGGTACAGCACGGGGTTAGATACAGAGTAAAGCTCCCTCTACACTGTCCCCATCAAACACGCCCAGGACAGGTACAGCATGGGGTTAGATACAGAGTAAAGCTCCCTCTACACTGTCCCCATCAAACACTCCCAGGACAGGTACAGCACGGGGTTAGATACAGAGTGAAGCTCCCTCTACACGGCCCCCCATCAAACACTCCCAGGACAGGTACAGCACGGGGTTAGATACAGAGTAAAGCTTCCTCTACACTGTCCCCATCAAACACTCCCAGGACAGGTACAGCACGGGGTTAGAGACAGAAAAAAGCTCCCTCGACACTGTCACCCATCAAACCCTCCCAGGACAGGTACAGCACGGGGTTAGATACAGAGTAAAGCTCCCTCGACACTGTCCCCATCAAACACTCCCAGGACAGGTACAGCACGGGGTTAGATACAGAGTACAGCTCCCTCTACACTGTCCCCCCATCAAACACTCCCAGGACAGGTACAGCACGGGGTTAGATACAGAGTAAAGCTCCCTCTACACTGTCCCCATCAAACACTCCCAGGACAGGTACAGCACGGGGTTAGATACAGAGTAAAGCTCCCTCTACACTGTCCCCCCATCAAACACTCCCAGGACAGGTACAGCACGGGGTTAGATACAGAGTAACGCATCCTCTACACTGTCCCCATCAAACACTCCCAGGACAGGTACAGCACGGGGTTAGATACAGAGTAAAGCTCCCTCCACACTGTCCCCATCAAACACTCCCAGGACAGGTACAGCACGGAGTTAGATACATAGTAAAGCTCCCTCTACACTGTCCCCATCAAACACTCCCAGGACAGGTACAGCACGGGGTTAGATACAGAGTAAAGCTCCCTCTACACTGTTCCCAGCAAACACTCCCAGCATAGGTACAGCACGGGGTTAGATACAGAGTAAAGCTCCCTCTACACTGTCCCCCATCAAACACACCCAGGCTGGGTACAGCACAGGGTTAGATACAGAGTAATGCTCCCTCCACACTGTCCCCATCAAACACTCCCAGGGCAGGTACAGCACGGGGTTAGATACAGAGTAAAGCTCCCTCTACACTGTCCCCCCATCAAACACTCCCAGGACAGGTACAGCACGGGGTTAGATACAGAGTAAAGCTCCCTCTACACTGTCCCCAGCAAACACTCCCAGGACAGGGAAAGCACGGGGTTAGATACAGAATAAAGCTCCCTCTACACTGTCCCCCATCAAACACTCCCAGGACAGGTACAGCACGGGGTTAGATACAGAGTAAAGCTCCCTCTACACTGTCCCCATCAAACACTCCCAGGACAGGTACAGCACGGGGTTAGATACAGAGTAAAGCTCCCGTTACACTGTCCCCCATCAAACACTCCCCAGGACAGGTACAGCACGGGGTTAGATACAGAGTAAAGCTCCCTCTACTCTGTCCCCCATCAAACACTCCGAGGACAGGTACAGCACGGGGTTAGTTACAGAGTAAAGCTCCCTCTACACTGCCCCCCATCAAACACTCCCAGGACAGGTACAGCACGGGGTTAGATGCAGAGTAAAGCTTCCTCTACACTGTCCCCATCAAACACTCCCAGGACAGGTACAGCACGGGGCTAGAGATAGAAAAAAGCTCCCTCGACACTGTCACCCATCAAACCCTCCCAGGACAGGTACAGCACGGGGTTAGATACAGAGTAAGGCTCCCTCTACACTGTCCCCATCAAACACTCCCAGGACAGGTACAGCACGGGGTTAGATACAGAGTAAAGCTCCCTCTACACTGTCCCCCATCAAACACTCCCAGGACAGGTACAGCACGGGGTTAGATACAGAGTAAAGCTCCCTCTACACTGTCCCCATCAAACACTCCCAGGACAGGTACAGCACGGGGTTAGATACAGAGTAAAGCTCCCTCTACACTGTCCCCCATCAAACACTCCCAGGACAGGTACAGCACGGGGTTAGATACAGAGTAACTCTCCCTCTACACTGTCCCCCATCAAACACTCCCAGGACAGGTCCAGCACGGGGTTAGATACAGAGTAAAGCTCCCTCTCCACTGTCCCCAGCAAACACTCCCAGGACAGGGAAAGCACGGGGTTAGATACAGAATAAAGCTCCCTCTACTCTGTCCCCATCAAACACTCCCAGGACAGGTACAGCACGGGGTTAGATACAGAGTAAAGCTCCCTCTACACTGTCCCCATCAAACACGCCCAGGGCAGGTACAGCATGGGGTTAGATACAGAGTAAAGCTCCCTCTACACTGTCCCCATCAAACACTCCCAGGACAGGTACAGCACGGGGTTAGAGACAGAAAAAAGCTCCCTCGACACTGTCACCCATCAAACCCTCCCAGGACAGGTACAGCACGGGGTTAGATACAGAGTTAAGCTCCCTCTACACTGTCCCCATCAAACACTCCCAGGACAGGTACAGCACGGGGTTAGATACAGAGTAAAGCTCCCTCTACACTGCCCCCCATCAAACACTCCCAGGACAGGTACAGTACGGGGTGAGATACAGAGTAAAGCTCCCTCTACACTGTCCCCATCAAACACTCCCAGGACGGGTACAGCATGGGGTTAGATACAGAGTAAAGCTCCCTCTACACTGTCGCCATCAAACACTCCCAGGACAGGTACAGCACGGGGTTAGATACAGAGTAAAGCTCCCTCTACACTGTCCCCATCAAACACTCCCAGGACAGGTACAGCACGGGGTTAGATACAGAGTAAAGCTCCCTCTACACTGTCCCCATCAAACACTCCCAGGACAGGTACAGCACGGGCTTAGATACAGAGTAAAGCTCCCTCTACACTGTCCCCATCAAACACTCCCAGGACAGGTACAGCACGGGGTTAGATACAGAGTAAAGCTCCCTCTACACTGTCCCCCATCAAACACTCCCATGACAGGTACAGCGCGGGGTTAGATACAGAGTAAAGCTCCCTCTACACTGTCCCCATCAAACACTCCCAGGACAGGTACAGCACGGGATTAGATACAGAGTAAAGCTCCCTCTACACTGTCCCCATCAAACACTCCCAGGACAGGTACAGCATGGGGTTAGATACAGAGTAAAGCTCCCTCTACACTGTCCCCCATCAAACACTCCCAGGACAGGTACAGCATGGGGTTAGATACAGAGTAAGCTCCTTCTACACTGTCCCCCATCAAACACTCCCAGGACAGGTACAGCATGGGGTTAGATACAGAGTAAAGCTCCCTCTACACTGTCCCCCATCAAACACTCCCAGGACAGGTACAGCATGGGGTTAGATACAGAGTAAAGCTCCCTCTACACTGTCCCCCATCAAACACTCCCAGGACAGGTACAGCATGGGGTTAGATACAGAGTAAAGCTCCCTCTACACTGTCCCCATCAAGCACTCCCAGGACAGGTACAGCACGGGATTAGATACAGAGTAAAGCTCCCTCTACACTGTCCCCCACCAAACACTCCCAGGACAGGTACAGCACGGGGTTAGATACAGAGTAAAGCTCCCTCTACACTGTCCCCATCGAACACTCCCAGGACAGGTACAGCACGGGGTTAGATACAGAATAAAGCTCCCTCTACACTGTCCCCATCAAACACTCCCAGGACAGTTACAGCACGGGGTTAGATACAGAGTAAAGCTCCCTCTACACTGTCCCCCATCAAACACTCCCAGGGCAGGTACAGCACGGGGTTAGATACAGAGTAAAGCTCCCTCTGCACTGTTCCCATCAAACACTCCCAGGACAGGTACAGCACGGGGTTAGATACAGAGTAAAGCTCCCTCTACACTGTCCCCATCAAACACTCCCAGGACAGGTACAGCACAGGGTTAGATACAGAGTAAAGCTCCCTCTACACTGTCCCCCATCAAACACTCCCAGGACAGGTACAGCACGGGGTTAGATACAGAGTAAAGCTCCCTCTACACTGTCTCCATCAAACACTCCCAGGACAGGAACAGCACGGGGTTAGATACAGAGTAAAGCTCCCTCTACACCGTCCCCCATCAAACACTCCCAGGACAGGTACAGCACGGGGTTAGATACAGAGTAAAGCTCCCTCTACACTGTCTCCATCAAACACTCCCAGGACAGGAACAGCACGGGGTTAGATACAGAGTAAAGCTCCCTCTACACCGTCCCCCATCAAACACTCCCAGGACAGGTACAACACGGGGTTAGATACAGAGTAAAGCTCCCTCTACACTGTCTCCATCAAACACTCCCAGGACAGGAACAGCACGGGGTTAGATACAGAGTAAAGCTCCCTCTTCACTGTCTCCATCAAACACTCCCAGGACAGGAACAGCACGGGGTTAGATACAGAGTAAAGCTCCCTCTACACCGTCCCCCATCAAACACTCCCAGGACAGGTACAGCACGGCGTTAGATACAGAGTAAAGCTCCCTCTACACTGTCCCCCATCAAACACTCCCAGGACAGGTACAGCACGGGGTTAGATACAGAGTAAAGCTCCCTCTACACTGTCCCCCATCAAACACTCCCAGGACAGGTACAGCACGGAGTTAGATACAGAGTAAAGCTCCCTCTACACTGTCCCCATCACACACTCCCAGGACAGGTACAGCATGGGGTTAGATACAGAGTAAAGCTCCCTCTACACTGTCCCCCATCAAACACTCCCAGGACAGGTACAGCACGGGGTTAGATACAGAGTAAAGCTCCCTCTACACTGTCCCCCATCAAACACTCCCAGGACAGGTACAGCACGGGGTTAGATACAGAGTAAAGCTCCCTCTACACTGTCCCCATCAAACACTCCCAGGACAGGTACAGCACGGGGTTAGATACAGAGTAAAGCTCCCTCTACACTGTCCCCATCAAACACTCCCAGGCTGGGCACAGAAGCTGAAATGTTCCTGAAGGTGGCAGCAGAAGGCTAAATGATCTAAAGCTGGCACTCTGATGGGTTTAGGACATTGGTACAACCCTGTAGAGTGTGGATGATATGTGAAAATGCCGCAATGGAGATGGATCTGAGAAAGAGCTGCTGGACACAGCACCTCGGACCTTCCACCGAGCCAGTGACCCTCAGGAACACCGAGGTTGGGTCCACCGCCTACTGTCTGCCCGTGTGTGACCAAGAGTGCCAGACTTCAACTGGGAAATCTCGGTATTATCCCTGGACATAGAATACTACAGTGCAGAGGGAGACCATTCGTCCCATCGAGAGTTCACCGATCACAACCCCACCCAGGCCCTATCCCCATAACCCCACTCATTTACCCTGCTAATCCCCTGAGACTAAGGGGAAACTTAGCACGGCCAATGCACCTAACCAGTCCGTCTTTCGAACTGTAGGAGGAAACCGGAGCACCCGGAGGAAACCCACGCAGACACGGGGAGAACGTGCAAACTCCACACAGACAGTGACCCGAGCCGGGAATCGAACCCGGGTCCCTGGCGGTGTGAGGCAGCAGTGCTAACCCACTGTGCCGCTTCAATGTCCAATTTCGGAGTGAAGTGTTCAGGGATTACTGTGGGTCGGTACTGTCCTGGGATTGGGAGTGGGGAGGGGTTCAGTCGCTATTCTGGGTTAGTCCTGGGTCGGGTTCAATCTGGGGATTGGTCTGGGTCAGTTTCTATCCTGGGTCAGTTTCTATGCTGGGTTGGGTCTGGGTCAGTTTCTATCCTGGGTTGGGTGTGGGTCAGTTTCTATGCTGGGTTGGGTCTGGGTCAGTTTCTATGCTGGGTTGGGTGTGGGTCAGTTTCTATCCTGGGTTGGGTCTCGGTCAGTTTCTATCCTGGGTTGGGTCTGGGTCAGTTTCTATCCTGGGTTGGGTCTGGGTCAGTTTCTACGCTGGGTTGGGTCTGGGTCAGTTTCTATGCTGGGTTGGGTGTGGGTCAGTTTCTATCCTGGGTTGGGTCTGGGTCAGTTTCTATGCTGGGTTGGGTGTGGGTCAGTTTCTATCCTGGGTTGGGTCTGGGTCAGTTTCTATGCTGGGTTGGGTCTGGGTCAGTTTCTATCCTGGGTTGGGTCTGGGTCAGTTTCTACCCTGGGTTGTGTCTGGGTCAGTTTCTATGCTGGGTTGGGTCTGGGTCAGTTTCTATCCTGGGTTGGGTCTGGGTCAGTTTCTACCCTGGGTTGGGTCTGGATCAGTTTCTACGCTGGGTTGGGTCAGGGTCAGTTTCTATCCTGAGTTGGGTCTCGGTCAGTGTCTCTCCTGGGTTGTGTCTGGGTCAGTTTCTATGCTGGGTTGGGTCTGGGTCAGTTTCTATGCTGCGTTGGGTCTGGGTCAGTTTCTATGCTGGGTTGGGTGTGGGTCAGTTTCTATCCTGGGTTGGGCCTGGGTCAGTTTCTACGCTGGGTTGAGTCTGGGTCAGTTTCTATGCTGGGTTGGGTGTGGGTCAGCTTCTCACCTGGGTTGGGTCTGGGTCAGTTTCTACGGTGGGTTGAGTCTGGGTCAGTTTCTATCCTGGGTTGTGTCTGGGTCAGTTTCTATCCTGGGTTGGGTTTGGGTCAGTTTCTATGCTGGGTTGGGTTTGGGTCAGTTTCTATGCTGGGTTGGGTCTGGGTCAGTTTCTACCCTGGGTTGGGTTTGGGTCAGTTTCTATGCTGGGTTGGGTTTGGGTCAGTTTCTATGCTGGGTTGGGTCTGGGTCAGTTTCTATCCTGGGTTGGGTCTGGGTCAGTTTCTATCCTGGGTTGGGTCTGGGTCAGTTTCTATCCTGGGTTGTGTCTGGGTCAGTTTCTATGCTGGGTTGGGTCTGGGTCAGTTTCTATCCTGGGTTGGGTGTGGGTCAGTTTCTATCCTGGGTTGGGTCTGGGTCAGTTTCTATCCTGGGTTGGGTCTGGGTCAGTTTCTACCCTGGGTTGGGTCTGGGTCAGTTTCTATCCTGGGTTGGGTCTGGGTCAGTTTCTATCCTGGGTTCTGTCTGGGTCAGTTTCTACGCTGGGTTGGGTCTGGGTCAGTTTCTATGCTGGGTTGGGTCTGGGTCGGTTTCTATCCTGGGTTGGGTCTGGGTCAGTTTCTACGCTGGGTTGGGTCTGGGTCAGTTTCTATCCTGGGTTGTGTCTTGGTCACTTTCTATGCTGGGTTGGGTCTGGGTCAGTTTCTATGCTGGGTTGAGTCTGGGTCAGTTTCTATGCTGGGTTGGGTCTGGGTCAGTTTCTATCCTGGGTTGGGTCTGGGTCAGTTTCTATCCTGGGTTCTGTCTGGGTCAGTTTCTACGCTGGGTTGGGTCTGGGTCAGTTTCTATGCTGGGTTGGGTCTGGGTCGGTTTCTATCCTGGGTTGGGTCTGGGTCAGTTTCTACGCTGGGTTGGGTCTGGGTCAGTTTCTATCCTGGGTTGTGTCTGGGTCACTTTCTATGCTGGGTTGGGTCTGGGTCAGTTTCTATGCTGGGTTGAGTCTGGGTCAGTTTCTATCCTGGGTTGGGTCTGGGTCAGTTTCTATGCTGGGTTGGGTCTGGGTCAGTTTCTATCCTGGGTTCGGTCTGGGTCAGTTTCTATCCTGGGTTGGGTCTGGGTCAGTTTCTATCCTGGGTTGGGTCTGGGTCAGTTTCTATGCTGGGTTGGGTGTGGGTCAGTTTCTATCCTGGGTTGGGTCTGGGTCAGTTTCTATGCTGGGTTGGGTCTGCGTCAGTTTCTATCCTGGGTTGGGTCTGGGTCAGTTTCTATGCTGGGTTGGGTCTGGGTCAGTTTCTATCCTGGGTTGGGTCTGGGTCAGTTTCTATCCTGGGTTGTGTCTGGGTCAGTTTCTATGCTGGGTTGGGTCTGGGTCAGTTTCTATCCTGGGTTGGGTCTGGGTCAGTTTCTATGCTGGATTGGGTCTGGTTCAGTTTCTATGCTGGGTTGTGTCTGGGTCAGTTTCTATCCTGGGTTGGTTGTGGGTCAGTTTCTATCCTGGGTTGGGTCTGGGTAAGTTTCTATCCTGGGTTGGGTCTGGGTCAGTTTCTATCCTGGGTTGGGTCTGGGTCAGTTTCTATCCTGGGTTGGGTCTGGGTCAGTTTCTATGCTGGGTTGTGTCTGGGTCAGTTTCTATCCTGGGTTGGGTCTGGGTCAGTTTCTATCCTGGGTTGGGTCTGGGTCAGTTTCTACGCTGGGTTGGGTCTGGGTCAGTTTCTATCCTGGGTTGGGTCTGGGTCAGTTTCTATCCTGGGTTGGGTCTGGGTCAGTTTCTATCCTGGGTTGTGTCTGGGTCAGTTTCTATCCTGGGTTGGGTCTGGGTCAGTTTCTATCCTGGGTTGTGTCTGGGTCAGTTTCTATCCTGGGTTGGGTCTGGGTCAGTTTCTACGCTGGGTTGTGTCTGGGTCAGTTTCTATCCTGGGTTGGGTCTGGGTCAGTTTCTATCCTGGGTTGTGTCTGGGTCAGTTTCTATGCTGGGTTGGGTCTGGGTCAGTTTCTATCCTGGGTTGGGTCTGGGTCAGTTTCTATCCTGGGTTAGGTCTGGGTCAGTTTCTATGCTGGGTTGGGTCTGGGTCAGTTTCTATGCTGGGTTGGGTCTGGGTCAGTTTCTATGCTGGGTTGGGTGTGGGTCAGTTTCTATCCTGGGTTGGGTCTGGGTCAGTTTCTATGCTGGGTTGGGTGTGGGTCAGTTTCTATCCTGGGTTGGGTCTGGGTCAGTTTCTATCCTGGGTTGGGTCTGGGTCAGTTTCTATGCTGGGTTGGGTGTGGGTCAGTTTCTATCCTGGGTTGGGTCTGGGTCAGTTTCTATGCTGGGTTGGGTCTGGGTCAGTTTCTACGCTGGGTTGGGTCTGGGTCAGTTTCTATGCTGGGTTGGGTCTGGGTCAGTTTCTATCCTGGGTTGGGTCTGGGTCAGTTTCTATGCTGGGTTGGGTGTGGGTCAGTTTCTATCCTGGGTTGGGTCTGGGTCAGTTTCTATCCTGGGTTGGGTCTGGGTCAGTTTCTATCCTGGGTTGGGTCTGGGTCAGTTTCTATCCTGGGTTGGGTCTGGGTCAGTTTCTATCCTGGGTTGGGTCTGGGTCAGTTTCTATCCTGGGTTGGGTCTGGGTCAGTTTCTATGCTGGGTTGGGTGTGGGTCAGTTTCTATCCTGGGTTGGGTGTGGGTCAGTTTCTATCCTGGTTTGGGTCTGGGTCAGTTTCTATCCTGGGTTGTGTCTGGGTAAGTTTCTATCCTGGGTTGGGTCTGGGATAGCCGCTGTCTTGGGGTTTTGGACAGTTCTAAGTGCCCGATGTCTCTATGAGCTTCGATGTTGAAGTTTTTCTCTGAGTTAGGTGTAAACAGTGTAATTATTCACAATCATGCTTGCTGTCTCTGCGGCTAACTACATTTAATGGATTGTTATGTCTGGAATTCTCCGGATCATTATGCCGTGTCGTCACTTCCCACACGCTGCAGTGCCCGCTCCCCAGAAGGGCCAATTGCACTTAAATTTACAGTTTAAAAGTTTATTTATGAGTCACAAGTAAGGCTTACATTAACGCTGCAATGAAGTTACTGTGAAATCCCCCTAGTCGCCACACTCCGGCGCCTGTTCGGGTGACACTGAGGGAGAATTTAGCACGGCCCAATACACCCTAACCAGCACGTCTTTCGGACTGTGGGAGGAAACCGGAGCACCCGGAGGAAACCCCCGCAGACACGGGGAGAATGTGCAAACTCCCACACAGACAGTGACCCCGAGCCGGGAATCGAACCCGGGTCCCTGGAACTGTGAGGCAGCAGTGCTAACCCACTGTGCCACCGTGCCGCCCATAATTCAGATACCCGTTGATATATATGAGGGTGTGGGGGAGGTCGTGGGGGGGAGGCAAATGGTGTGGGGTGGGGGAGGGGATGCGGTTGGTGGAGCCCGTCCCAACGACCGGGGGGCGGGGGGTACATTGCTGATCTCACAAACAATACGTGACCCGGTGGTTGTCTCACTGCGGCTGCCGGGATCTTGCTGTGCCTTCGATGGCTGCCTCGTGAATTTTCGTCACTTCGGTGGTTCTCAGACTGTCACTGGTTGGTGGGGAGTCCCACAGACAACCCTGTGATAGGAACAGGTTCCCGGTGTCCGACTGTAACTGGGGGAGACAGAGGGGGGTGAGAGGGTTAATCCGCTCCGATAGGAACAGGTTCCCGGTGTCCGACTGTAACTGGGGGAGACAGAGGGGGGTGAGAGGGTTAATCCGCTCCGATAGGAACAGGTTCCCCAGTGTCTGACTGTAACTGGGAGACATGATGTAGAGATGCCGGCGTTGGACTGGGGTAAACACAGTAAGAAGTCTCACAACACCAGGTTAAAGTCCAACAGGTTTAATTGGCAGCAAAAGCCACGAGCTTTCGGAGCGCTGCTCCTTCGACAGATGGAGTGGAAATCTGCCGATTCAGATTCAGAATCTGCAGATTTCCACTCACCTGACGAAGGAGCAGCGCTCCGAAAGCTTGTGTGGCTTTTGCTACCAAATAAACCTGTTGGACTTTAACCTGGTGTTGCTAAAACTCTTACTGTAACTGGGAGAGACAGAGGGGGGGTGAGAGGGTTAATTCCCTCCGATAGGAACACGCTGCTCGGTGTCTGAATCACAGCAACTCTACAGTGCAGAAAGAGGCCATTCGGCCCATCGAGTCTGCACCGACCACAATCCCACCCAGGCCCTACCCCCATATCCCTACATATTTACCCACTAACCCCTCTAATCTACGCATCTCAGGACACTAAGGGGGAATTTTTAACCTGGCCAATCAAACTAACCCGCACATCTTTGGACTGTGGGAGGAAACCGGAGCACCCGGAGGAAACCCACGCAGACACGAGGAGAATGTGCAAACTCCACACAGACAGTGACCCGAGCCGGGAATTCGGAGAGAGATTTGCGAGAGAGAGAGGTGTCATTTGATACTGGAAGCTTCAATCAATATTCATTTTTTCGATTGTTAAATGTAATCTAATTCATTTGTGGATGAGATTAATATTGGTGAATAATACGTATTGATGGATATATACACAAGTGCCACAAATACACTGACTCTTACTGGGGTACGGGTTCAACACACACTGACTCTCACTGGGGTACGGGTTCAACACACACTGACTCTCACTGGGGTGCGGGTTCCACACACACTGACTCTCACTGGGGGGCGGGTTCCACACACACTGACTCTCACTGGGGTACGGGTTCAACACACACTGACTCTCACTGGGGTGCGGGTTCCACACACACTGACTCTCACTGGGGGGCGGGTTCCACACACACTGACTCTCACTGGGGTACGGGTCCCACACACACTGACTCTCACTGGGGTACGGGTCCCACACACACTGACTCTCACTGGGGTACGGGTTCCACACACACTGACTCTCACTGGGGTACGGGTCCCACAGACACTGACTCTCACTGGGGTACGGGTCCCACACACACTGACTCTCACTGGGCTACGGGTCCCACACACACTGACTGTCACTGGGATACGGGTTCCACACACACACTGACTCTCACTGGGGTACAGGTTCCACACACTGACTCTCACTGGGGGACGGGTCCCACAGACACTGACTCTCACTGGGGTACGGATCCCACACACACTGACTCTCACTGGGGTACGGTTCCCACACACTGACTCTCACTGGGGTACGGGTCCCACACACTGACTCTCACTAGGTTCTGGGTCCCACACACACTGACTCTCACTGGGGTACGGGTTCCACACACACTGACTCTCACTGGGGTACGGGTTCCACACACACTGACTCTCACTGGGGTACGGGTCCCACACACACTGACTCTCACTGGGATACGGGTCCCACACACACTGACTCTCACTGGGGTACGGGTCCCACACACACTGACTCTCACTGGGATACGGGTTCCACACACACTGACTCTCACTGGGGTACGGGTCCCACACACACTGACTCTCACTGGGGTACGGATCCCACACACACTGACTCTCACTGGGGTACGGGTCCCACACACACTGACTCTCACTGGGGTATGGATCCCACACACACTGACTCTCACTGGGGTACGGGTCCCACACACACTGACTCTCACTGGGGTACGGGTTCCCACACACTGACTCTCACTAGGTTCTGGGTCCCACACACACTGACTCTCACTGGGATACGGGTTCCACACACACTGACTCTCACTGGGGTACAGGTTCCACACACACTGACTCTCACTGGGGTACGGGTCCCACACACACTGACTCTCACTGGGGTACGGTTCCACACACACTGACTCTCACTGGGGTACGGGTTCCACACACACTGACTCTCACTGGGGTACAGGTTCCACACACACTGACTCTCACTGGGGTACGGGTCCCACACACACTGGCTGTGGAGGGGTCTTTCTCTGCATGGAGGTCAGTGACCAGTGGAGTGCCCCAGGGATCTGTTCTGGGACCCTTGCTGTTTGTCATTTTCATAAATGACCTGGATGAGGAAGTGGAGGGATGGGTTGGTAAGTTTGCTGACGACACCAAGGTAGGTGGTGTTGTGGATAGTTTGGAGGGATGTCAGAAGTTGCAGCGAGACATAGATAGAATGCAAGACTGGGCGGAGAAGTGGCAGATGGACTTCAACCCGGATAAGTGTGTAGTGATCCATTTTGGCAGATCCAATGGGATGAAGCAGCAGTATAATATGAAGGGTACCATTCTTAGCAGTGTAGAGGATCAGAAGGACCTTGGGGTCCGGGTCCATAGGACTCTTAAATCGGCCTCGCAGGTGGAGGATGCGGTCAAGAAGGCGTACGGCGTACTGGCCTTCATTAATCGAGGGATTGAGTTTAGGAGTCGGGAGATAATGCTGCAGCTTTATAGGACCCTGGTTAGACCCCACTTGGAGTACTGCGCGCAGTTCTGGTCACCTCATTACAGGAAAGATGTTGAAGCCATTGAAAGGGTGCAGAGGAGATTTACAAGGATGTTGCCTGGATTGGGGGGCATGCCTTATGAGGATAGGTTGAGGGAGCTTGGTCTCTTCTCCCTGGAGAGAAGAAGGATGAGAGGTGACCTGATAGAGGTTTACAAGATGTTGAGGGGTCTGGATAGGGTAGACTCTCAGAGGCTATTTCCAAGGGCTGAAATGGTTGCTACGAGAGGACACAGGTTTAAGGTGCTGGGGGGTAGGTACAGAGGAGATGTCAGGGGTAAGTTTTTCACTCAGAGGGTGGTGGGTGAGTGGAATCGGCTGACGTCGGTGGTGGTGGAGGCAAACTCGTTGGGGTCTTTTAAGAGACTTCTGGATGAGTACATGGGATTTAATGGGATTGAGGGCTATAGATAGGCCTAGAGGTGGGGATGTGATCGGCGCAACTTGTGGGCCGAAGGGCCTGTTTGTGCTGTGGCTTTCTATGTTCTATGTTCTATGTTCTCACTGGGGTACGGGTTCCACACACTGACTCTCACTGGGGTACGGGTTCCACACACACTGACTCTCACTGGGGTACGGATCCCACACACACTGACTCTCACTGGGGCACGGGTCCCACACACACTGGCTCTCACTGGGGTGCGGGTTCCACACACACTGACTCTCACTGGGGTACGGGTTCCACACACACTGACTCTCACTGCGGTACGGGTCCCACACACTCTGACTCTCACTGGGGTACGGGTCCCACACACTCTGACTCTCACTGGGGTACGGGTACCACACACACTGACTCTCACTGGGGTACGGGTTCCACACACACTGACTCTCACTGGGGTACGGGTTCCACACACACTGACTCTCACTGGGGTACGGGTTCCACACATACTGATTCCCACTGGGGTACGGGGTCCGCACACACTGACTCTCACTGGGGTACGGGTTCCACACACACACTGACTCTCACTGGGATACGGGTCCCACACACACTGACTCTCACTGGGGTGCGGGTTCCACACACACTGACTCTCACTGGGGTACGGGTCCCACACACACTGACTCTCACTGGGGTACGGTTCCCACACACACTGACTCTCACTGGGGTACGGGTCCCACACACACTGACTCTCACTGGGGTACGGGTCCCACACACACTGACTCTCACTGGGGTACAGTTCCCACACACACTGACTCTCACTGGGGTACGGGTCCCACACACACTGACTCTCACTGGGGTACGGGTTCCACACACACTGACTCTCACTGGGGTACGGGTCCCACACACACTGACTCTCACTGGGGTACGGGTTCCACACATACTGATTCCCACTGGGGTACGGGTCCCACACACACTGACTCTCACTGGGGTACGGGTCCCACACACACACTGACTCTCACTGGGGTACGGGTCCCACACACACTGACTCTCACTGGGGTGCGGGTTCCACACACACTGACTCTCACTGGGGTACGGGTTCCACACACACTGATTCCCACTGGGGTACGGGTCCCACACACACTGACTCTCACTGGGGTACGGGTTCCACACACACACTGACTCTCACTGGGGTACGGGTCCCACACAGTGGCTCTCACTGGGGTACGGGTCCCACACACACTGACTCTCACTGGGGTACGGGTCCCACACACACTGACTCTCACTGGGGTACGGTTCCCACACACACTGACTCTCACTGGGGTACAGTTCCCACACACACTGACTCTCACTGGGGTACGGGTCCCACACACACTGACTCTCACTGGGGTACGGGTCCCACACACACTGACTCTCACTGGGGTACGGGTCCCACACACACTGACTCTCACTGGGGTACGGGTTCCACACACACTGACTCTCACTGGGGTACGGGTCCCACACACACTGACTCTCACTGGGGTACGGGTTCCACACACACTGATTCTCACTGGGGTACGGGTCCCACACACACTGACTCTCACTGGGGTACGGGTCCCACACACACTGACTCTCACTGGGGTACGGGTCCCACACACACTGACTCTCACTGGGGTACGGGTTCCACACACACTGACTCTCACTGGGGTACGGGTCCCACACACACTGACTCTCACTGGGGTACGGGTTCCACACACACTGACTCTCACTGGGGTACGGGTCCCACACACACTGACTCTCACTGGGGTACGGGTTCCACACACAATGACTCTCACTGGGGTACCGCTCCCACACACACTGACTCTCACTGGGGTACGGGTTCCACACACACTGACTCTCACTGGGGTACGGGTCCCACACACAATGACTCTCACTGGGGTACGGGTTCCACACACACTGACTCTCACTGGGGTACCGCTCCCACACACACTGACTCTCACTGGGGTACGGGTCCCACACACACTGACTCTCACTGGGGTACGGGTTCCACACACACTGACTCTCACTGGGGTACGGGTTCCATACACAATGACTCTCACTGGGGTACGGGTTCCACACACAATGACTCTCACTGGGGTACCGCTCCCACACACACTGACTCTCACTGGGGTACGGGTCCCACACACACTGACTCTCACTGGGGTACGGGTTCCACACACACTGACTCTCACTGGGGTACGGGTCCCACACACACTGACTCTCACTGGGGTACGGGTTCCACACACACTGACTCTCACTGGGGTACGGGTCCCACACACACTGACTCTCACTGGGGTACGGGTTCCACACACACTGACTCTCACTGGAGTACGGGTTCCACACACACTGACTCTCACTGGGGTACGGGTCCCACACACACTGATTCTCACTGGGGTACGGGTTCCACACACACTGACTCTCACTGGGGAACGGGTCCCACACACACTGACTCTCACTGGGGTACGGGTCCCACACACACTGACTCTCACTGGGGTACGGATTTCACACACACTGACTCTCACTGGGGAACGGGTCCCACACACACTGACTCTCACTGGGGTACAGGTCCCACACACACCGACTGTCACTGGGGTACGGGTTCCACACACACTGACTGTCACTCGGGTATGGGTTTCACACACACTGACTCTCACTGGGGTACGGGACCCACACACACTGACTCTCACTGGGCTACCGGTTCCACACACACTGACTCTCACTGGGGTACGGGTCCCACACACACTGACTCTCAATGGGTTGCAGGTTCCACACACACTGACTCTCACTGGGGTACGGGTCCCACACACACTGACTCTCACTGGGGTATGTGTCCCACACACACTGACTCTCACTGGGGTTTGGGTCCCACACACACTGTCTCTCACTCGGTTACGGATCCCACACACACTGACTCTCACTGGGGTGCTGGTTCCACAGACACTGACTCTCACTGGGGTGCTGGTTCCACACACACTGACTCTCACTGTGGTACGGGTCCCACACACACTGTCTCTCACTCGGTTACGGGTCCCACACACACTGTCTCTCACTCGGTTACGGGTTCCACACACACTGTCTCTCACTCAGTTACGGGTTCCACACACACTGACTCTCACTGGGGTGCGGGTTCCACACACACTGACTCTCACTGGGGTACAGATCCCCACACACTGACTCTCACTGGGGTACAGGTTCCACACACAATGACTCTCACTGGGGTACAGATCCCCACACACTGACTCTCACTGGGGTACAGGTTCCACACACAATGACTCTCACTGGGGTTCGGGTTCCACACACACTGACTCTCACTGGGGTACGGGTCCCACACACACTGACTCTCACTGGGGTACGGGTCCCACACACACTGAGTCTCACTGGGGTACGGGTTCCACACACACTGACTCTCACTGGGGTACGGGTTCCACACACAATGACTCTCACTGGGGTACGGGTTCCACACACAATGACTCTCACTGGGGTACAGATCCCCACACACTGACTCTCACTGGGGTACAGGTTCCACACACAATGACTCTCACTGGGGAACAGATCCCCACACACTGACTCTCACTGGGGTACAGGTTCCACACACACTGACTCTCACTGGGGTACGGGTCCCACACACACTGACCCTCACTGGGGTATGGGTCCCACACACACTGACTCTCACTGGGGTACGGGTTCCACACACACTGACTCTCACTGGGGTACGGGTTCCACACACACTGACTCTCACTGGGGTACGGGTCCCACACTCACTGACTCTCACTGGGGTACGGGTTCCACACACACTGACTCTCACTGGGGTACGGGTTCCACACAAACTGACTCTCACTGGGGTACGGGTCCCACACACACTGACTCTCACTGGGGTACGGGTTCCACACACACTGACCCTCACTGGGGTACGGGTCCCACACACACTGACTCTCACTGGGGTACGGGTCCCACACACACTGACTCTCACTGGGGTACGGGTCCCACACACACTGACTCTCACTGGGGTACGGGTCCCACACACTGACTCTCACTGGGGTACGGGTTCCACACACACTGACTCTCACTGGGGTACGGGTCCCACACACACTGACTCTCACTGGGGTATGGGTCCCACACACACTGACTCTCACTGGGGTATGGGTCCCACACACACTGTCTCTCACTCGGTTACGGATCCCACACACACTGAGACTCACTGGGGTACGGATCCCACACACACTGACTCTCACTGGGGTGCTGGTTCCACAGACACTGACTCTCACTGGGGTACGGGTCCCACACACACTGACTCTCACTGGGGTACGGGTCCCACACACACTGACTCTCACTGGGGTACGGGTCCCACACACACTGACTCTCACTGGGGTACGGATCCCACACACACTGACACTCACTGGGGTACGGGTTCCACACACACTGACTCTCACTGGGGTACGGGTCCCACACACACTGACTCTCACTGGGGTACGGGTCCCACACACACTGACTCTCACTGGGCTACGGGTCCCACACACACTGACTCTCACTGGGGTACGGGTCCCACACACACTGACTCTCACTGGGGTACGGGTTCCACACACACTGACTCTCACTGGGCTACGGGTTCCACACACACTGACTCTCACTGGGGTACGGGTCCCACACACACTGACTCTCACTGGGGTACGGGTTCCACACACACTGATCCTCACTGGGGTACGGGTTCCACACACACTGACTCTCACTGGGGTACGGGTCCCACACACACGGACTCTCACTGGGGTACGGGTCCCACACACACGGACTCTCACTGGGGTACGGTTCCCACACAGACTGACTCTCACTGGGGTACGGGTCCCACACACACTGACTCTCACTGGGGTACGCGTCCCACACACACTGACTCTCACTGGGGTACGGGTCCCACACACACTGACTCTCACTGGGGTACGCGTCCCACACACACTGACTCTCACTGGGGTACGGGTTCCACACACACTGACTCTCACTGGGGTACGCGTCCCACACACACTGACTCTCACTGGGGTACGGGTTCCATACACACTGACTCTCACTGGGGTACGGGTCCCACACACATTGACTCTCACTGGGGTACGGGTCCCACACACACTGACTCTCAGTGGGGTACGGATTTCACACACACTGACTCTCACTGGGGAACGGGTCCCACACACACTGACTCTCACTGGGGTACGGGTCCCACACACACTGACTCTCACTGGGGTACGGGTCCCACACACACTGACTCTCACTGGGGTACGGGTTCCACACACACTGACTCTCACTGGGTAAGGGTTCCACACACACTGACTCTCACTGGGGTACGGGTCCCACACACACTGACTCTCACTCGGGTACGGGTTCCACACACACTGACTCTCACTGGGGTACGGGTCCCACACACACTGACTCTCACTGGGGTACGGGTCCCACACACACTGACTCTCACTGGGGTACGGGTCCCACACACACTGACTCTCACTTGGGTACGGATTTCACACACACTGACTCTCACTTGGGAACGGGTCCCACACACACTGACTGTCACTGGGGAACGGGTCCCACACACACTGACTCTCACTGGGGTACAGGTCCCACACACACCGACTGTCACTGGGGTACGGGTTCCACACACACTGACTGTCACTCGGGTATGGGTTTCACACACACTGACTCTCACTGGGGTACAGGACCCACACACACTGACTCTCACTGGGCTACCGGTTCCACACACACTGACTCTCACTGGGGTACGGGTCCCACACACACTGACTCTCACTGGGGTACGGGTCCCACACACACTGACTCTCAATGGGTTGCGGGTTCCACACACACTGACTCTCACTGGGGTACGGGTCCCACACACACTGACTCTCACTGGGGTATGGGTCCCACACACACTGACTCTCACTCGGTTACGGATCCCACACACACTGACTCTCACTGGGGTACGGGTCCCACACACACTGTCTCTCACTCGGTTACGGATCCCACACACACTGACTCTCACTGGGGTACGGGTCCCACACACACTGTCTCTCACTCGGTTACGGATCCCACACACACTGACTCTCACTGGGGTACGGATCCCACACACACTGACTCTCACTGGGGTGCTGGTTCCACAGACACTGACTCTCACTGTGGTACGGGTCCCACACACTGACTCTCACTGGGGTACGGGTTCCACACACACTGACTCTCACTGGGGCACAGGTTCCACACACACGGACTCTCACTGGGGTACAGATCCCACACACACTGACTCTCACTGGGGTACGGTCCCAAACACACTGACTCTCACTGGGGTACGGGTCCCACACACACTGACTCTCACTGGGGTACAGGTTCCTCACACACTGACTCCCACTGGGGTACGGGTCCCACACACACTGACTCTCACTGGGGTACGGGTTCCACACACACTGACTCTCACTGGGGTACGGGTTCCACACACACTGACTCTCACTGGGGTGCTGGTTCCACACACACACTGACTCTCACTGGGGTACGGGTTCCACACACACTGACTCTCACTGGGGTACGGGTCCCACACACACTGACTCTCACTGGGGTACGGGTCCCACACACACTGACTCTCACTGGGGTACGGGTTCCATACACAATGACTCTCACTGGGGTACGGGTTCCACACACACTGACTCTCACTGGGGTACGGGTCCCACACACACTGACTCTCACTGGGGTACTGGTTCCACACACAAAGACTCTCACTGGGGAACGGGTCCCCCACACACTGACTCTCACTGGGGTACGGGTCCCACACACACTGACTCTCACAGGGGTACGGGTTCCACACACACTGACTCTCACTGGGGTACGGGTCCACACACACTGACTCTCACTGGGGTACGGTTCCCACACACTGACTCTCACTGGGGTACGGGTTCCACACACACTGACTCTCACTGGGGTACGGGTCCCACACACACTGACTCTCACTGGGGTACGGGTCCCACACACACTGACTCTCACTGGGGTACGGGTTCCACACACACTGACTCTCACTGGGGTACGGGTACCACACACACTGACTCTCACTGGGATATGGGTTCCACACACACTGACTCTCACTGGGGTACGGGTCCAACACACACTGACTCTCACTGGGGTACGGGTCCCACACACACTGACTGTCACTGGGGTACGTGTCCCACACACACTGACTCTCACTGGGGTACGGGTCCCACACACACTGACTCTCACTGGGGTACGGGTCCCACACACACTGACTCTCACTGGGGTACGGGTTCCACACACACTGACTCTCACTCGGTTACGGGTTCCACACACACTGACTCTCACTGGGGTACGGGTCCCACACACACTGACTCTCACTGGGGTACGGGTCCCACACACACTGACTCTCACTGTGGTACGGGTTCCACACACACTGACTCTCACTGGGGTACGGGTTCCACACACACTGACTCTCACTGGGGTACGGGTCCCACACTCACTGACTCTCACTGGGGTACGGGTTCCACACACACTGACTCTCACTGGGGTACGGGTCCCACACACACTGACTCTCACTGGGGTACGGGTTCCACACACACTGACCCTCACTGGGGTACGGGTCCCACACACACTGACCCTCACTGGGGTACGGGTCCCACACACACTGAGTCTCACTGGGGTACAGATCCCACACACACTGACTCTCACTGGGGTGCTGGTTCCACAGACACTGACTCTCACTGGGGTACGGGTCCCACACACACTGACTCTCACTGGGGTACGGGTCCCACACACACTGACTCTCACTGGGCTACGGGTCCCACACACACTGACTCTCACTGGGGTACGGGTCCCACACACACTGACTCTCACTGGGGTACGGGTTCCACACACAGTGACTCTCACTGGGGTACGGGTTCCACACACACTGACTCTCACTGGGGTACGGGTTCCACACACACTGACTCTCACTGGGGTACGGGTTCCACACACACTGATCCTCACTGGGGTACGGGTTCCACACACACTGACTCTCACTGGGGTACGGGTCCCACACACACGGACTCTCACTGGGGTACGGGTCCCACACACACGGACTCTCACTGGGGTACGGGTCACACACAAACTGAGTCTCACTGGGGTACGCGTCCCACACACACTGACTCTCACTGGGGTACGGGTCCCACACAGACTGACTCTCACTGGGGTACGCGTCCCACACACACTGACTCTCACTGGGGTACGGGTCCCACACACACTGACTCTCACTGGGGTACGCGTCCCACACACACTGACTCTCACTGGGGTACGGGTTCCACACACACTGACTCTCACTGGGGTACGCGTCCCACACACACTGACTCTCACTGGAGTACGGGTTCCACACACACTGACTCTCACTGGGGTACGGGTCCCACACACATTGACTCTCACTGGGGCACGGGTCCCACACACACTGACTCTCAGTGGGGTACGGATTTCACACACACTGACTCTCACTGGGGTACGGGTCCCACACACACTGACTCTCACTGGGGTACGGGTCCTACACACACTGACTCTCACTGGGGTACGGATTTCACACACACTGACTCTCACTTGGGAACGGGTCCCACACACACTGACTCTCACTGGGGTACAGGTCCCACACACACCGACTGTCACTGGGGTACGGGTTCCACACACACTGACTGTCACTCGGGTATGGGTTTCACACACACTGACTCTCACTGGGGTACGGGACCCACACACACTGACTCTCACTGGGGTACGGGTCCCACACACACTGACTCTCACTGGGGTACGGGTTCCACACACACTGACTCTCACTGGGCTACCGGTTCCACACACACTGACTCTCACTGGGGTACGGGTCCCACACACACTGACTCTCACTGGGGTACGGGTCCCACACACACTGACTCTCAATGGGTTGCGGGTTCCACACACACTGACTCTCACTGGGGTACGGCTCCCACACACATTGACTCTCACTGGGGTATGGGTCCCACACACACTGACTCTCACTCGGTTACGGATCCCACACACACTGACTCTCACTGGGGTATGGGTCCCACACACACTGTCTCTCACTCGGTTACGGTTCCCACACACACTGACTCTCACTGGGGTACGGGTCCCACACACACTGTCTCTCACTCGGTTACGGATCCCACACACACTGACTCTCACTGGGGAACGGATCCCACACACACTGACTCTCACTGGGGTGCTGGTTCCACACACACTGATCCTCACTGGGCAACGGGTCCCACACACTGACTCTCACTGGGGTACGGGTTCCACACACACTGACTCTCACTGGGGCACAGGTTCCACACACACGGACTCTCACTGGGGTACAGATCCCACACACACGGACTCTCACTGGGGTACGGTCCCAAACACACTGACTCTCACTGGGGTACGGGTCCCACACACACTGACTCTCACTGGGGTACAGGTTCCTCACACACTGACTCCCACTGGGGTACGGGTCCCACACACACTGACTCTCACTGGGGTACGGGTTCCACACACACTGACTCTCACTGGGGTACGGGTCCCACACACACTGACTCTCACTGGGGTACGGGTTCCACACACACTGACTCTCACTGGGGTACGGGTCCCACACACACTGACTCTCACTGGGGTACGCGTCCCACACACACTGACTCTCACTGGGGTATGGATCCCACACACACTGACTCTCACTGGGGTACGGGTTCCATACACAATGACTCTCACTGGGGTACGGGTTCCACACACACTGACTCTCACTGGGGTACGGGTCCCACACACACTGACTCTCACTGGGGTACTGGTTCCACACACAAAGACTCTCACTGGGGAACGGGTCCCCCACACACTGACTCTCACTGGGGTACGGGTCCCACACACACTGACTCTCACAGGGGTACGGGTTCCACACACACTGACTCTCACTGGGGTACGGGTCCACACACACTGACTCTCACTGGGGTACGGGTCCCACACACACTGACTCTCACTGGGGTACGGGTCCCACACACACTGACTCTCACTGGGGTACGGGTCCCACACACACTGACTCTCACTGGGGTACGGGTCCCACACACACTGACTCTCACTGGGGTACAGGTTCCTCACACACTGACTCCCACTGGGGTACGGGTCCCACACACACTGACTCTCACTGGGGTACGGGTTCCACACACACTGACTCTCACTGGGGTACGGGTCCCACACACACTGACTCTCACTGGGGTACGGGTTCCACACACACTGACTCTCACTGGGGTACGGGTCCCACACACACTGACTCTCACTGGGGTACGCGTCCCACACACACTGACTCTCACTGGGGTACGGGTTCCATACACACACTGACTCTCACTGGGGTACGGGTTCCACACACGCTGACTCTCACTGGGGTACGGGTTCCACACACACTGACTCTCACTGGGGTACGGGTTCCACACACACTGACTCTCACTGGGGTACGGGTCCCACACACACTGACTCTCACTGGGGTACTGGTTCCACACACAAAGACTCTCACTGGGGAACGGGTCCCCCACACACTGACTCTCACTGGGGTACGGGTCCCACACACACTGACTCTCACAGGGGTACGGGTTCCACACACACTGACTCTCACTGGGGTACGGGTCCACACACACTGACTCTCACTGGGGTACGGGTCCCACACACACTGACTCTCACTGGGGTACGGGTCCCACACACACTGACTCTCACTGGGGTACGGGTCCCACACACACTGACTCTCACTGGGATATGGGTTCCACACACACTGACTCTCACTGGGGTACGGGTCCAACACACACTGACTCTCACTGGGGTACGGGTCCCACACACACTGACTGTCACTGGGGTACGTGTCCCACACACACTGACTCTCACTGGGGTACGGGTCCCACACACACTGACTCTCACTGGGGTACGGGTTCCACACACACTGACACTCACTGGGGTACGGGTTCCACACACACTGACTCTCACTGGGGAACGGGTCCCACACACACTGACTCTCACTGGGGTACGGGTCCCACACACACTGACTCTCACTGGGGTACGGGTCCCACACACACTGACTCTCACTGGGGTACGGGTCCCACACACACTGACTCTCACTGGGGTACGGGTTCCACACACACTGACTCTCACTGGGGTACGGGTTCCACACACACTGACTCTCACGGGGGTACGGGTTCCACACAAACTGACTCTCACTGGGGTACGGGTCCCACACACACTGACTCTCACTGGGGTACGGGTTCCACACACACTGACCCTCACTGGGGTACGGGTCCCACACACACTGACTCTCACTGGGGTACGGTCCCACACACACTGACTCTCACTGGGGTACGGGTTCCACACACACTGACTCTCACTGGGGTACGGGTTCCACACAAACTGACTCTCACTGGGGTACGGGTCCCACACACACTGACTCTCACTGGGGTACGGGTTCCACACACACTGACCCTCACTGGGTTACGGTCCCACACACACTGACTCTCACTGGGGTACGGGTTCCACACACACTGACTCTCACTGGGGTACGGGTTCCACACACACTGACTCTCACGGGGGTACGGGTTCCACACAAACTGACTCTCACTGGGGTACGGGTCCCACACACACTGACTCTCACTGGGGTACGGGTTCCACACACACTGACCCTCACTGGGGTACGGGTCCCACACACACTGACTCTCACTGGGGTACGGTCCCACACACACTGACTCTCACTGGGGTACGGGTTCCACACACACTGACTCTCACTGGGGTACGGGTCCCACACACACTGACTCTCACTGGGGTACGGGTCCCACACACACTGACTCTCACTGGGGTACGGGTCCCACACACACTGTCTCTCACTCGGTTACGGATCCCACACACACTGAGTCTCACTGGGGTACGGGTCCCACACACACTGACTCTCACTGGGGTGCTGGTTCCACAGACACTGACTCTCACTGGGGTACGGGTCCCACACACACTGACTCTCACTGGGGTACGGGTCCCACACACACTGACTCTCACTGGGGTGCGGGTTCCACACACACTGACTCTCACTGGGGTATGGATCCCACACACACTGACACTCACTGGGGTACGGGTTCCACACACACTGACTCTCACTGGGGTACGGGTCCCACACACACTGACTCTCACTGGGGTACGGGTCCCACACACACTGACTCTCACTGGGCTACGGGTCCCACACACACTGACTCTCACTGGGGTACGGGTCCCACACACACTGACTCTCACTGGGGTACGGGTTCCACACACACTGACTCTCACTGGGGTACGGGTTCCACACACACTGACTCTCACTGGGGTACGGGTTCCACACACACTGACTCTCACTGGGGTACGGGTTCCACACACACTGATCCTCACTGGGGTACGGGTTCCACACACACTGACTCTCACTGGGGTACGGGTCCCACACACACGGACTCTCACTGGGGTACGGGTCCCACACACACGGACTCTCACTGGGGTACGGTTCCCACACAGACTGACTCTCACTGGGGTACGCGTCCCACACACACTGACTCTCACTGGGGTACGGGTCCCACACAAACTGACTCTCACTGGGGTACGCGTCCCACACACACTGACTCTCACTGGGGTACGGGTTCCACACACACTGACTCTCACTGGGGTACGCGTCCCACACACACTGACTCTCACTGGAGTACGGGTTCCACACACACTGACTCTAACTGGGGTACGCGTCCCACACACACTGACTCTCACTGGAGTACGGGTCCCACACACACTGACTCTAACTGGGGTACGCGTCCCACACACACTGACTCTCACTGGGGTACGGGTTCCACACACACTGACTCTCACTGGGGAACGGGTCCCACACACACTGACTCTCACTGGAGTACGGGTTCCACACACACTGACTCTCACTGGGGTACGGGTCCCACACACATTGACTCTCACTGGGGTACGGGTCCCACACACACTGACTCTCAGTGGGGTACGGATTTCACACACACTGACTCTCACTGGGGAACGGGTCCCACACACACTGACTCTCACTGGGGTACGGATTTCACACACACTGACTCTCACTGGGTAAGGGTTCCACACACACTGACTCTCACTGGGGTACGGGTCCCACACACACTGACTCTCACTGGGGTACGGATTTCACACACACTGACTCTCACTTGGGAACGGGTCCCACACACACTGACTCTCACTGGGGTACAGGTCCCACACACACCGACTGTCACTGGGGTACGGGTTCCACACACACTGACTGTCACTCGGGTATGGGTTTCACACACACTGACTCTCACTGGGGTACGGGACCCACACACACTGACTCTCACTGGGCTACCGGTTCCACACACACTGACTCTCACTGGGGTACGGGTCCCACACACACTGACTCTCACTGGGGTACGGGTCCCACACACACTGACTCTCAATGGGTTGCGGGTTCCACACACACTGACTCTCACTGGGGTACGGGTCCCACACACACTGACTCTCACTGGGGTATGGGTCCCACACACACTGTCTCTCACTCGGTTACGGATCCCACACACACTGACTCTCACTGGGGTACGGATCCCACACACACTGACTCTCACTGGGGTGCTGGTTCCACAGACACTGACTCTCACTGTGGTACGGGTCCCACACACTGACTCTCACTGGGGTACGGATCCCACACACACTGACTCTCACTGGGGTGCTGGTTCCACACACACTGACTCTCACTGTGGTACGAGTCCCACACACACTGTCTCTCACTCGGTTACGGGTTCCACACACACTGACTCTCACTGGGGTACGGGTTCCACACACACTGACTCTCACTGGGGCACAGGTTCCACACACACGGACTCTCACTGGGGTACAGATCCCACACACACTGACTCTCACTGGGGTACGGTCCCAAACACACTGACTCTCACTGGGGTACGGGTCCCACACACACTGACTCTCACTGGGGTACAGGTTCCTCACACACTGACTCCCACTGGGGTACGGGTCCCACACACACTGACTCTCACTGGGGTACGGGTTCCACACACACTGACTCTCACTGGGGTACGGGTCCCACACACACTGACTCTCACTGGGGTACGGGTTCCACACACACTGACTCTCACTGGGGTACGGGTCCCACACACACTGACTCTCACTGGGGTACGGGTCCCACACACACTGACTCTCACTGGGGTACGGGTTCCATACACAATGACTCTCACTGGGGTACGGGTTCCACACACACTGACTCTCACTGGGGTACGGGTCCCACACACACTGACTCTCACTGGGGTACGGGTTCCACACACAAAGACTCTCACTGGGGTACGGTTCCCACACACTGACTCTCACTGGGGTACGGGTTCCACACACACTGACTCTCACTGGGGTACGGGTCCCACACACACTGACTCTCACTGGGGTACGGGTCCCACACACACTGACTCTCACTGGGGTACGGGTCCCACACACACTGACTCTCACTGGGTTACGGGTCCCACACACACTGACTCTCACTGGGATATGGGTTCCACACACACTGACTCTCACTGGGGTACGGGTCCAACACACACTGACTCTCACTGGGGTACGGGTCCCACACACACTGACTGTCACTGGGGTACGTGTCCCACACACACTGACTCTCACTGGGGTACGGGTCCCACACACACTGACTCTCACTGGGGTACGGGTTCCACACACACTGACACTCACTGGGGTACGGGTTCCACACACACTGACTCTCACTGGGGAACGGGTCCCACACACACTGACTCTCACTGGGGTACGGGTCCCACACACACTGACTCTCACTGGGGTACGGGTTTCACACACACTGACTCTCACTGGGGTACGGGTTCCACACACACTGACTGTCACTGGGGAACGGGTCCCACACACACTGACTCTCACTGGGGTACAGGTCCCACACACACCGACTGTCACTGGGGTACGGGTTCCACACACACTGACTGTCACTCGGGTATGGGTTTCACACACACTGACTCTCACTGGGGTACGGGACCCACACACACTGACTCTCACTGGGCTACGGGTCCCACACACACTGACTCTCACTGGGGTACGGGTTCCACACACACTGACTCTCACTGGGCTACGGGTCCCACACACACTGACTCTCACTGGGGTACGGGTTCCACACACACTGACTCTCACTGGGGTATGTGTCCCACACACACTGACTCTCACTGGGGTACGGGTTCCACACACACTGACTCTCACTGGGCTACGGGTCCCACACACACTGACTCTTACTGGGGTACGGGTTCAACACACACTGACTCTCACTGGGGTACGGATCCCACACACACTGACTCTCACTGGGGTGCTGGTTCCACACACACTGACTCTCACTGGGGTACAGGTCCCACACACACTATCTCTCACTGGGGTGCGGGTCCCACACACACTGACTCTCACTGGGGTACGGGTCCCACACACAATGACTCTCACTGGGGTACGGTTCCCACACACACTGACTCTCACTGGGGTACGGGTTCAACACACACTGACTCTCACTGGGGTACGGATCCCACACACACTGACTCTCACTGGGGTGCTGGTTCCACACACACTGACTCTCACTGGGGTACGGGTTCCACACACACTGACTCTCACTGGGGTATGTGTCCCACACACACTGACTCTCACTGGGGTATGGGTCCCACACACACTGTCTCTCACTCGGTTACGGATCCCACACACACTGACTCTCACTGGGGTGCTGGTTCCACAGACACTGACTCTCACTGGGGTACGGGTTCCACACACACTGACTCTCACTGGGGTACGGGTCCCACACACACTGACTCTCACTTGGGTACGGGTCCCCCACACACTGACTCTCACTGGGGTACGGGTCCCACACACACAGACTCTCACTGGGGTACGGGTTCCACACACACTGACTCTCACTGGGGTACGGGTCCCACACACACTGACTCTCACTGGGGTACGGGTTCCACACACGCTGACTCTCACTGGGGTACGGTTCCCACACACACAGACTCTCACTGGGGTACGGGTCCCACACACACTGACTCTCACTGGGGTACAGGTTCCACACACACTGACTCTCACTGGGGTACGGGTCCCACACACACTGACTCTCACTGGGGTACGGGTCCCACACACACTGACTCTCACTGGGGTACGGGTTCCACACACACTGACTCTCACTGGGGTACGGGTCCCACACACATTGACTCTCACTGGGGTACGGGTCCCACACACACTGACTCTCACTGGGGTACGGGTTCCACACACACTGACTCTCACTGGGGTACGGGTTCCACACACACTGACTCTCACTGGGGTACGGGTTCCAGACACACTGACTCTCACTGGGGTACAGGTCCCACACACACTGACTCTCACTGGGGTACGGGTCTCACACACACTGACTCTCACTGGGGTACGGGTTCCACACACACTGACTCTCACTGGGGTACGGGTTCCACACACACTGACTCTCACTGGGCTACGGGTCCAACACACACTGACTGTCACTGGGGTACGGGTCCCACACACACTGACTCTCACTGGGATACGGGTTCCACACACACTGACTCTCACTGGGGTACGGGTCCCACACACACTGACTCTCACTGGGGTACGGGTCCCGCACACACTGACTCTCACTGGGGTACGGGTCCTACACACACTGACTCTCACTGGGGTACGGGTTCCACTCACACTGACTCTCACTGGGGTACGGGTCCAACACACACTGACTCTCACTTGGGTACGGGTCCCCCACACACTGACTCTCACTGGGGTACGGGTTCCACACACACTGACTCTCACTGGGGTACGGGTCCCACACACACTGTCTCTCACTGGGGTACGGGTTCCACACACATTGACTCTCACTGGGGTACGGGTCCCACACACACTGACTCTCACTGGGGTACGGATCCCACACACACTGACTCTCACTGGGGTGCTGGTTCCACAGACACTGACTCTCACTGGGGTACGGGTCCCACACACACTGACTCTCACTGGGGTACGGGTTCCACACACACTGACTCTCACTGGGGTACGGGTTCCACACACACTGACTCTCACTGGGGTACGGGTCCCACACACACTGACTCTCACTGGGGTACGGATCCCACACACACTGACTCTCACTGGGGTACGGGTTCCACACACACTGACTCTCACTGGGGTACGGATCCCACACACACTGACTCTCACTGGGGTACGGGTCCCACACACACTGACTCTCACTGGGGTACGGGTTCCACACACACTGACTCTCACTGGGGTACGGGTCCCACACACACTGTCTATCACTGGGGTACGGGTTCCACACACACTGACTCTCACTGGGGTACGGGTCCCACACACACTGACTCTCACTGGGGTACGGGTCCCACACACATTGACTCTCACTGGGGTACGGGTCCCACACACACTGACTCTCACTGGGGTACGGGTCCCACACACACTGACTCTCACTGGGGTACGGGTCCCACACACACTGACTCTCACTGGGGTACGGGTTTCACACACACTGACTCTCACTGGGGCACGGGTCCCACACACACTGACTCTCACTGGGGTACGGGTTCCACACACACTGAGTCTCACTGGGGTACGGGACCCACACACACTGACTCTCACTGGGATACGGGTCCCACACACACTGACTCTCACTGGGGTACGGGTCCCACACACACTGACTCTCACTGGGGCACGGGTCCCACACACAGTGGCTCTCACTGGGGTACGGGTTCCACACACACTGACTCTCACTGGGGTACGGGTCCCACACACACTGACTCTCACTGGGGTACGGGTTCCACACACACTGACTCTCACTGGGGTACGGATCCCACACACACTGACTCTCACTGGGGTACGGGTCCCACACACACTGACTCTCACTGGGGTACGGGTCCCACACACACTGTCTCTCACTGGGGTACGGGTTCCACACACATTGACTGTCACTGGGATACGGGTTCCACACACACTGACTCTCACTGGGGAACGGGTTCCACTCACACTGACTCTCACTGGGGTACGGGTCCCACACACACTGACTCTCACTGGGGTATGGGTCCCACACACACTGACTCTCACTGGGGTATGGGTTCCACACACACTGACTCTCACTGGGGTACGGGTCCAACACACACTGACTCTCACTGGGGTACGGGTTCCACACACACTGACTCTCACTGGGGTACGGGTCCCACACACACTGACTCTCACTGGGGTACGGGTCCCACACACACTGACTCTCACTGGGGTACGGATCCCACACACACTGACTCTCACTGGGGTACGGGTCCCACACACACTGACTCTCACTGGGCTACGGGTCCAACACACACTGACTGTCACTGGGATACGGGTTCCACACACACACTGACTCTCACTGGGGTACGGGTTCCACTCACACTGACTCTCACTGGGGTACGGGTCCCACACACACTGACTCTCACAGGGGTACGGGTCCCACACACACTGACTCTCACTGGGGTACGGGTCCCACACACACTGACTCTCACTGGGGTACGGGTTCCACACACACTGACTCTCACTGGGGTACGGGTTCCACACACACTGACTCTCACTGGGGTACGGGTTCCACACACACTGACTGTCAGTGGGGTACGGGTTCCACACACACTGACTGTCAGTGGGGTACGGGTTCCACACACACTGACTGTCAGTGGGGTACGGGTTCCACACACACTGACTCTCACTGGGGTACAGGTTCCACACACACTGACTCTCACTGGGGTACGGGTTCCACACACACTGACTGTCAGTGGGGTACGGGTTCCACACACACTGACTCTCACTGGGGTACGGGTTCCACACACACTGACTCTCACTGGGGTACGGGTTCCACACACACTGACTCTCACTGGGGTACGGGTTCCACACACACTGACTCTCACTGGGGTACGGGTTCCACACACACTGACTGTCAGTGGGGTACGGGTTCCACACACACTGACTCTCACTGGGGTACGGGTTCCTCACACACTGACTCTCACTGGGGTATGGGTCCCACACACATTGACTCTCACTGGGGTACGGGACCCACACACACTGACTCTCACTGGGGTACGGGACCCACACACACTGACTCTCACTGGGGTACGGGTTTCACACACACTGACTCTCACTGGGGCACGGGTTCCACACACACTGACTCTCACTGGGGTACGGGTCCCACACACACTGACTCTCACTGGGATACGGGTCCCACACACACTGACTCTCACTGGGGTACGGGTCCCACACACACTGACTCTCACTGGGGTACGGGTCCCACACACAGTGGCTCTCACTGGGGTACGGGTCCCACACACATTGACTCTCACTGGGGTACGGGTCCCACACACACTGACTCTCACTGGGGTACGGGTCCCACACACACTGTCTCTCACTGGGGTACGGGTTCCACACACATTGACTCTCACTGGGGTACGGGACCCACACACACTGACTCTCACTGGGGTACGGGACCCACACACACTGACTCTCACTGGGGTACGGATCCCACACACACTGACTCTCACTGGGGTACGGATCCCACACACACTGACTCTCACTGGGGTACGGGTTCCACACACACTGACTCTCACTGGGGTACGGGTCCCACACACATTGACTCTCACTGGGGTACGGGTCCCACACACACTGACTCTCACTGGGGTACGGGTCCCACACACACTGACTCTCACTGGGGTACGGGTCCCACACACACTGACTCTCACTGGGGTACGGGTTCCACTCACACTGACTCTCACTGGGGTACGGGTCCCACACACACTGACTCTCACTGGGGTACGGGTCCCACACACACTGACTCTCACTGGGGTACGGGTTCCACACACACTGACTCTCACTGGGGTACGGGTCCCACACACATTGACTCTCACTGGGGTACGGGTCCCACACACACTGACTCTCACTGGGGTACGGGTTCCACACACACTGACTCTCACTGGGGTACGGGTTCCACACACACTGACTCTCACTGGGGTACGGGTTCCAGACACACTGACTCTCACTGGGGTACAGGTCCCACACACACTGACTCTCACTGGGGTACGGGTCTCACACACACTGACTCTCACTGGGGTACGGGTTCCACACACACTGACTCTCACTGGGGTACGGGTTCCACACACACTGACTCTCACTGGGCTACGGGTCCAACACACACTGACTGTCACTGGGGTACGGGTCCCACACACACTGACTCTCACTGGGATACGGGTTCCACACACACTGACTCTCACTGGGGTACGGGTCCCACACACACTGACTCTCACTGGGGTACGGGTTCCACACACACTGACTCTCACTGGGGTACGGGTTCCACACACACTGACTCTCACTGGGGTACGGGTTCCACTCACACTGACTCTCACTGGGGTACGGGTTCCACACACACTGACTCTCACTGGGGTACGGATCCCACACACACTGACTCTCACTGGGCAACGGGTCCCACACACACTGACTCTCACTGGGGTACGGGTCCCACACACACTGACTCTCACTGGGGTACGGGTCCCACACACACTGACTCTCACTGGGGTACGGGTCCCACACACACTGACTCTCACTGGGGTACGGGTTCCACACACACTGACTCTCACTGGGGTACGGGTCCCACACACACTGACTCTCACTGGGGTACGGGTCCCACACACACTGACTCTCACTGGGGTACGGGTCTCACACACACTGACTCTCACTGGGGTACGGGTCCCACACACACTGACTCTCACTGGGGTACGGGTTCCACACACACTGACTCTCACTGGGGTACGGGTCCCACACACACTGACTCTCACTGGGGTACGGGTCCCACACACACTGACTCTCACTGGGGTACGGGTTCCACTCACACTGACTCTCACTGGGGTACGGGTCTCACACACACTGACTCTCACTGGGGTACGGGTCCCACACACACTGACTCTCACTGGGGTACGGGTCCCACACACACTGACTCTCACTGGGGTACGGGTTCCACACACACTGACTCTCACTGGGGTACGGGTCCCACACACATTGACTCTCACTGGGGTACGGGTCCCACACACACTGACTCTCACTGGGGTACGGGTTCCACACACACTGACTCTCACTGGGGTACGGGTCTCACACACACTGACTCTCACTGGGGTACGGGTCTCACACACACTGACTCTCACTGGGGTACGGGTTCCACTCACACTGACTCTCACTGGGGTACGGGTTCCACACACACTGACTCTCACTGGGCTACGGGTCCAACACACACTGACTGTCACTGGGGTACGGGTCCCACACACACTGACTCTCACTGGGATACGGGTTCCACACACACTGACTCTCACTGGGGTACGGGTCCCACACACACTGACTCTCACTGGGGTACGGGTTCCACACACACTGACTCTCACTGGGGTACGGGTTCCACACACACTGACTCTCACTGGGGTACGGGTTCCACTCACACTGACTCTCACTGGGGTACGGGTTCCACACACACTGATCCTCACTGGGATACGGGTCCCCCACACACTGACTCTCACTGGGGTACGGGTCCCACACACACTGACTCTCACTGGGGTACGGGTTCCACACACACTGACTCTCACTGGGGTACGGATCCCACACACACTGACTCTCACTGGGGAACGGGTCCCACACACACTGACTCTCACTGGGGTACGGGTTCCACACACACTGACTCTCACTGGGGTACGGGTTCCACACACACTGACTCTCACTGGGGTACGGGTTCCACACACACTGACTCTCACTGGGGTACGGGTCCCACACACACTCTCTCTCACTGGGGTACGGGTTCCACACACATTGACTCTCACTGGGGTACGGGTCCCACACACACTGACTCTCACTGGGGTACGGGTCCCACACACACTGTCTCTCACTCGGTTACGGATCCCACACACACTGACTCTCACTGGGGTACGGATCCCACACACACTGACTCTCACTGGGGTGCTGGTTCCACAGACACTGACTCTCACTGGGGTACGGGTCCCACACACACTGACTCTCACTGGGGTACAGGTTCCACACACTGACTCTCACTGGGGTACGGGTCTCACACACACTGACTCTCACTGGGGTACGGGTTCCACTCACACTGACTCTCACTGGGGTACGGGTCTCACACACACTGACTCTCACTGGGGTACGGGTCCCACACACACTGACTCTCACTGGGGTACGGGTTCCACACACACTGACTCTCACTGGGTTACGGGTTCCCCACACACTGACTCTCACTGGGGAACGGGTTCCACACACACTGACTCTCACTGGGGTACGGGTCCCACACACACTGACTCTCACTGGGGTACGGGTTCCACACACACTGACTCTCACTGGGGTACGGATCCCACACACACTGACTCTCACTGGGATACGGGTCCCACCCACACTGACTCTCACTGGGATACGGGTTCCACACACACTGACTCTCACTGGGGTACGGGTTCCACTCACACTGACTCTCACTGGGGTACGGGTTCCACACACGCTGACTCTCACTGGGGTACGAGTTCCACACACACTGACTGTCAGTGGGGTACGGGTTCTACACACACTGACTCTCACTGGGGTACGGGTTCCACACACACTGACTCTCACTGGGGTACGGGTTCCACACACACTGACTCTCACTGGGGTACGGGTTCCACACACAGACTCTCACTGGGATACGGGTCCCACACACACTGACTCTCACTGGGGTACGGGTCCCACACACACTGACTCTCACTGGGTTAGTGGTTCCACACACACTGACTCTCACTGGGGTACGGGTTCCACACACACTGACTCTCACTGGGGTACGGGTCCCACACACACTGACTCTCACTGGGGTACGGGTCCCACACACACTGGCTCTCACTGGGGTATGGGTCCACACACACTGACTCTCACTGGGGTACGGGTTCCACACACACTGACTCTCACTGGGGTACGGGTGCCACACACACTGACTCTCACTGGGGTACGGGTCCCACACACACTGACTCTCACTGGGGTACGGGTCCCACACACACTGACTCTCACTGGGGTACGGGTTCCACACACACTGACTCTCACTGGGGTACGGGTTCCACACACTGACTCTCACTGGGGTACGGGTTCCACACACACTGACTCTCACTGGGGTACGGGTTCCACACACACTGACTCTCACTGGGGTACGGGTCCCATACACACTGACTCTCACTGGGGTACGGGTTCCACACACACTGAATCTCACTGGGGTACGGGTTCCACACACACTGACTCTCACTGGGGTACGGGTTCCACACACACTGACTCTCACTGGGATACGGGTTCCACACACACACTGACTCTCACTGGGGTACGGGTCCCACACACACTGACTCTCACTGGGGTACGGGTCCCACACACACTGACTTTCACTGGGGTACGGATCCCACACACACTGACTCTCACTGGGATATGGGTCCCACACACACTGACTCTCACTGGGGCACGGGTCCCCCACACACTGACTCTCACTGGGGTACGGGTCCTACACACACTGACTCTCACTGGGGTACGGGTTCCACTCACACTGACTCTCACTGGGGTACGGGTCCCACACACACTGACTCTCACTGGGTTAGTGGTTCCACACACACTGACTCTCACTGGGGTACGGGTTCCACACACACTGACTCTCACTGGGGTACGGGTCCCACACACACTGACTCTCACTGGGGTACGGGTCCCACACACACTGGCTCTCACTGGGGTATGGGTCCACACACACTGACTCTCACTGGGGTACGGGTTCCACACACACTGACTCTCACTGGGGTACGGGTGCCACACACACTGACTCTCACTGGGGTACGGGTCCCACACACACTGACTCTCACTGGGGTACGGGTCCCACACACACTGACTCTCACTGGGGTACGGGTTCCACACACACTGACTCTCACTGGGGTACGGGTTCCACACACTGACTCTCACTGGGGTACGGGTTCCACACACACTGACTCTCACTGGGGTACGGGTTCCACACACACTGACTCTCACTGGGGTACGGGTCCCATACACACTGACTCTCACTGGGGTACGGGTTCCACACACACTGAATCTCACTGGGGTACGGGTTCCACACACACTGACTCTCACTGGGGTACGGGTTCCACACACACTGACTCTCACTGGGATACGGGTTCCACACACACACTGACTCTCACTGGGGTACGGGTCCCACACACACTGACTCTCACTGGGGTACGGGTCCCACACACACTGACTTTCACTGGGGTACGGATCCCACACACACTGACTCTCACTGGGATATGGGTCCCACACACACTGACTCTCACTGGGGCACGGGTCCCCCACACACTGACTCTCACTGGGGTACGGGTCCTACACACACTGAATCTCACTGGGGTACGGGTTCCACTCACACTGACTCTCACTGGGGTACGGGTCCAACACACACTGACTCTCACTTGGGTACGGGTCCCCCACACACTGACTCTCACTGGGGTACGGGGTCCACACACACTGACTCTCACTGGGGTACGGGTCCCACACACACTGTCTCTCACTGGGGTACGGGTTCCACACACATTGACTCTCACTGGGGTACGGGTCCCACACACACTGACTCTCACTGGGGTACGGATCCCACACACACTGACTCTCACTGGGGTGCTGGTTCCACAGACACTGACTCTCACTGGGGTACGGGTCCCACACACACTGACTCTCACTGGGGTACGGGTTCCACACACACTGACTCTCACTGGGGTACGGGTTCCACACACACTGACTCTCACTGGGGTACGGGTCCCACACACACTGACTCTCACTGGGGTACGGATCCCACACACACTGACTCTCACTGGGGTACGGGTTCCACACACACTGACTCTCACTGGGGTACGGATCCCACACACACTGACTCTCACTGGGGTACGGGTCCCACACACACTGACTCTCACTGGGGTACGGGTTCCACACACACTGACACTCACTGGGGTACGGGTCCCACACACACTGACTCTCACTGGGGAACGGGTCCCACACACACTGACTCTCACTGGGGTACGGGTCCCACACACACTGACTCTCACTGGGGTACGGGTTTCACACACACTGACTCTCACTGGGGTACGGGTTCCACACACACTGACTGTCACTGGGGAACGGGTCCCACACACACTGACTCTCACTGGGGTACAGGTCCCACACACACCGACTGTCACTGGGGTACGGGTTCCACACACACTGACTGTCACTCGGGTATGGGTTTCACACACACTGACTCTCACTGGGGTACGGGACCCACACACACTGACTCTCACTGGGCTACGGGTCCCACACACACTGACTCTCACTGGGGTACGGGTTCCACACACACTGACTCTCACTGGGCTACGGGTCCCACACACACTGACTCTCACTGGGGTACGGGTTCCACACACACTGACTCTCACTGGGGTATGTGTCCCACACACACTGACTCTCACTGGGGTACGGGTTCCACACACACTGACTCTCACTGGGCTACGGGTCCCACACACACTGACTCTTACTGGGGTACGGGTTCAACACACACTGACTCTCACTGGGGTACGGATCCCACACACACTGACTCTCACTGGGGTGCTGGTTCCACACACACTGACTCTCACTGGGGTACAGGTCCCACACACACTATCTCTCACTGGGGTGCGGGTCCCACACACACTGACTCTCACTGGGGTACGGGTCCCACACACAATGACTCTCACTGGGGTACGGTTCCCACACACACTGACTCTCACTGGGGTACGGGTTCAACACACACTGACTCTCACTGGGGTACGGATCCCACACACACTGACTCTCACTGGGGTGCTGGTTCCACACACACTGACTCTCACTGGGGTACGGGTTCCACACACACTGACTCTCACTGGGGTATGTGTCCCACACACACTGACTCTCACTGGGGTATGGGTCCCACACACACTGTCTCTCACTCGGTTACGGATCCCACACACACTGACTCTCACTGGGGTGCTGGTTCCACAGACACTGACTCTCACTGGGGTACGGGTTCCACACACACTGACTCTCACTGGGGTACGGGTCCCACACACACTGACTCTCACTTGGGTACGGGTCCCCCACACACTGACTCTCACTGGGGTACGGGTCCCACACACACAGACTCTCACTGGGGTACGGGTTCCACACACACTGACTCTCACTGGGGTACGGGTCCCACACACACTGACTCTCACTGGGGTACGGGTTCCACACACGCTGACTCTCACTGGGGTACGGTTCCCACACACACAGACTCTCACTGGGGTACGGGTCCCACACACACTGACTCTCACTGGGGTACAGGTTCCACACACACTGACTCTCACTGGGGTACGGGTCCCACACACACTGACTCTCACTGGGGTACGGGTCCCACACACACTGACTCTCACTGGGGTACGGGTTCCACACACACTGACTCTCACTGGGGTACGGGTCCCACACACATTGACTCTCACTGGGGTACGGGTCCCACACACACTGACTCTCACTGGGGTACGGGTTCCACACACACTGACTCTCACTGGGGTACGGGTTCCACACACACTGACTCTCACTGGGGTACGGGTTCCAGACACACTGACTCTCACTGGGGTACAGGTCCCACACACACTGACTCTCACTGGGGTACGGGTCTCACACACACTGACTCTCACTGGGGTACGGGTTCCACACACACTGACTCTCACTGGGGTACGGGTTCCACACACACTGACTCTCACTGGGCTACGGGTCCAACACACACTGACTGTCACTGGGGTACGGGTCCCACACACACTGACTCTCACTGGGATACGGGTTCCACACACACTGACTCTCACTGGGGTACGGGTCCCACACACACTGACTCTCACTGGGGTACGGGTCCCGCACACACTGACTCTCACTGGGGTACGGGTCCTACACACACTGACTCTCACTGGGGTACGGGTTCCACTCACACTGACTCTCACTGGGGTACGGGTCCAACACACACTGACTCTCACTTGGGTACGGGTCCCCCACACACTGACTCTCACTGGGGTACGGGTTCCACACACACTGACTCTCACTGGGGTACGGGTCCCACACACACTGTCTCTCACTGGGGTACGGGTTCCACACACATTGACTCTCACTGGGGTACGGGTCCCACACACACTGACTCTCACTGGGGTACGGATCCCACACACACTGACTCTCACTGGGGTGCTGGTTCCACAGACACTGACTCTCACTGGGGTACGGGTCCCACACACACTGACTCTCACTGGGGTACGGGTTCCACACACACTGACTCTCACTGGGGTACGGGTTCCACACACACTGACTCTCACTGGGGTACGGGTCCCACACACACTGACTCTCACTGGGGTACGGATCCCACACACACTGACTCTCACTGGGGTACGGGTTCCACACACACTGACTCTCACTGGGGTACGGATCCCACACACACTGACTCTCACTGGGGTACGGGTCCCACACACACTGACTCTCACTGGGGTACGGGTTCCACACACACTGACTCTCACTGGGGTACGGGTCCCACACACACTGTCTATCACTGGGGTACGGGTTCCACACACACTGACTCTCACTGGGGTACGGGTCCCACACACACTGACTCTCACTGGGGTACGGGTCCCACACACATTGACTCTCACTGGGGTACGGGTCCCACACACACTGACTCTCACTGGGGTACGGGTCCCACACACACTGACTCTCACTGGGGTACGGGTCCCACACACACTGACTCTCACTGGGGTACGGGTTTCACACACACTGACTCTCACTGGGGCACGGGTCCCACACACACTGACTCTCACTGGGGTACGGGTTCCACACACACTGAGTCTCACTGGGGTACGGGACCCACACACACTGACTCTCACTGGGATACGGGTCCCACACACACTGACTCTCACTGGGGTACGGGTCCCACACACACTGACTCTCACTGGGGCACGGGTCCCACACACAGTGGCTCTCACTGGGGTACGGGTTCCACACACACTGACTCTCACTGGGGTACGGGTCCCACACACACTGACTCTCACTGGGGTACGGGTTCCACACACACTGACTCTCACTGGGGTACGGATCCCACACACACTGACTCTCACTGGGGTACGGGTCCCACACACACTGACTCTCACTGGGGTACGGGTCCCACACACACTGTCTCTCACTGGGGTACGGGTTCCACACACATTGACTGTCACTGGGATACGGGTTCCACACACACTGACTCTCACTGGGGAACGGGTTCCACTCACACTGACTCTCACTGGGGTACGGGTCCCACACACACTGACTCTCACTGGGGTATGGGTCCCACACACACTGACTCTCACTGGGGTATGGGTTCCACACACACTGACTCTCACTGGGGTACGGGTCCAACACACACTGACTCTCACTGGGGTACGGGTTCCACACACACTGACTCTCACTGGGGTACGGGTCCCACACACACTGACTCTCACTGGGGTACGGGTCCCACACACACTGACTCTCACTGGGGTACGGATCCCACACACACTGACTCTCACTGGGGTACGGGTCCCACACACACTGACTCTCACTGGGCTACGGGTCCAACACACACTGACTGTCACTGGGATACGGGTTCCACACACACACTGACTCTCACTGGGGTACGGGTTCCACTCACACTGACTCTCACTGGGGTACGGGTCCCACACACACTGACTCTCACAGGGGTACGGGTCCCACACACACTGACTCTCACTGGGGTACGGGTCCCACACACACTGACTCTCACTGGGGTACGGGTTCCACACACACTGACTCTCACTGGGGTACGGGTTCCACACACACTGACTCTCACTGGGGTACGGGTTCCACACACACTGACTGTCAGTGGGGTACGGGTTCCACACACACTGACTGTCAGTGGGGTACGGGTTCCACACACACTGACTGTCAGTGGGGTACGGGTTCCACACACACTGACTCTCACTGGGGTACAGGTTCCACACACACTGACTCTCACTGGGGTACGGGTTCCACACACACTGACTGTCAGTGGGGTACGGGTTCCACACACACTGACTCTCACTGGGGTACGGGTTCCACACACACTGACTCTCACTGGGGTACGGGTTCCACACACACTGACTCTCACTGGGGTACGGGTTCCACACACACTGACTCTCACTGGGGTACGGGTTCCACACACACTGACTGTCAGTGGGGTACGGGTTCCACACACACTGACTCTCACTGGGGTACGGGTTCCTCACACACTGACTCTCACTGGGGTATGGGTCCCACACACATTGACTCTCACTGGGGTACGGGACCCACACACACTGACTCTCACTGGGGTACGGGACCCACACACACTGACTCTCACTGGGGTACGGGTTTCACACACACTGACTCTCACTGGGGCACGGGTTCCACACACACTGACTCTCACTGGGGTACGGGTCCCACACACACTGACTCTCACTGGGATACGGGTCCCACACACACTGACTCTCACTGGGGTACGGGTCCCACACACACTGACTCTCACTGGGGTACGGGTCCCACACACAGTGGCTCTCACTGGGGTACGGGTCCCACACACATTGACTCTCACTGGGGTACGGGTCCCACACACACTGACTCTCACTGGGGTACGGGTCCCACACACACTGTCTCTCACTGGGGTACGGGTTCCACACACATTGACTCTCACTGGGGTACGGGTCCCACACACACTGACTCTCACTGGGGTACGGGTCCCACACACACTGTCTCTCACTCGGTTACGGATCCCACACACACTGACTCTCACTGGGGTACGGATCCCACACACACTGACTCTCACTGGGGTACGGGTTCCACACACACTGACTCTCACTGGGGTACGGGTCCCACACACATTGACTCTCACTGGGGTACGGGTCCCACACACACTGACTCTCACTGGGGTACGGGTCCCACACACACTGACTCTCACTGGGGTACGGGTCCCACACACACTGACTCTCACTGGGGTACGGGTTCCACTCACACTGACTCTCACTGGGGTACGGGTCCCACACACACTGACTCTCACTGGGGTACGGGTCCCACACACACTGACTCTCACTGGGGTACGGGTTCCACACACACTGACTCTCACTGGGGTACGGGTCCCACACACATTGACTCTCACTGGGGTACGGGTCCCACACACACTGACTCTCACTGGGGTACGGGTTCCACACACACTGACTCTCACTGGGGTACGGGTTCCACACACACTGACTCTCACTGGGGTACGGGTTCCAGACACACTGACTCTCACTGGGGTACAGGTCCCACACACACTGACTCTCACTGGGGTACGGGTCTCACACACACTGACTCTCACTGGGGTACGGGTTCCACACACACTGACTCTCACTGGGGTACGGGTTCCACACACACTGACTCTCACTGGGCTACGGGTCCAACACACACTGACTGTCACTGGGGTACGGGTCCCACACACACTGACTCTCACTGGGATACGGGTTCCACACACACTGACTCTCACTGGGGTACGGGTCCCACACACACTGACTCTCACTGGGGTACGGGTTCCACACACACTGACTCTCACTGGGGTACGGGTTCCACACACACTGACTCTCACTGGGGTACGGGTTCCACTCACACTGACTCTCACTGGGGTACGGGTTCCACACACACTGACTCTCACTGGGGTACGGATCCCACACACACTGACTCTCACTGGGCAACGGGTCCCACACACACTGACTCTCACTGGGGTACGGGTCCCACACACACTGACTCTCACTGGGGTACGGGTCCCACACACACTGACTCTCACTGGGGTACGGGTCCCACACACACTGACTCTCACTGGGGTACGGGTTCCACACACACTGACTCTCACTGGGGTACGGGTCCCACACACACTGACTCTCACTGGGGTACGGGTCCCACACACACTGACTCTCACTGGGGTACGGGTCTCACACACACTGACTCTCACTGGGGTACGGGTCCCACACACACTGACTCTCACTGGGGTACGGGTTCCACACACACTGACTCTCACTGGGGTACGGGTCCCACACACACTGACTCTCACTGGGGTACGGGTCCCACACACACTGACTCTCACTGGGGTACGGGTTCCACTCACACTGACTCTCACTGGGGTACGGGTCTCACACACACTGACTCTCACTGGGGTACGGGTCCCACACACACTGACTCTCACTGGGGTACGGGTCCCACACACACTGACTCTCACTGGGGTACGGGTTCCACACACACTGACTCTCACTGGGGTACGGGTCCCACACACATTGACTCTCACTGGGGTACGGGTCCCACACACACTGACTCTCACTGGGGTACGGGTTCCACACACACTGACTCTCACTGGGGTACGGGTCTCACACACACTGACTCTCACTGGGGTACGGGTCTCACACACACTGACTCTCACTGGGGTACGGGTTCCACTCACACTGACTCTCACTGGGGTACGGGTTCCACACACACTGACTCTCACTGGGCTACGGGTCCAACACACACTGACTGTCACTGGGGTACGGGTCCCACACACACTGACTCTCACTGGGATACGGGTTCCACACACACTGACTCTCACTGGGGTACGGGTCCCACACACACTGACTCTCACTGGGGTACGGGTTCCACACACACTGACTCTCACTGGGGTACGGGTTCCACACACACTGACTCTCACTGGGGTACGGGTTCCACTCACACTGACTCTCACTGGGGTACGGGTTCCACACACACTGATCCTCACTGGGATACGGGTCCCCCACACACTGACTCTCACTGGGGTACGGGTCCCACACACACTGACTCTCACTGGGGTACGGGTTCCACACACACTGACTCTCACTGGGGTACGGATCCCACACACACTGACTCTCACTGGGGAACGGGTCCCACACACACTGACTCTCACTGGGGTACGGGTTCCACACACACTGACTCTCACTGGGGTACGGGTTCCACACACACTGACTCTCACTGGGGTACGGGTTCCACACACACTGACTCTCACTGGGGTACGGGTCCCACACACACTGTCTCTCACTGGGGTACGGGTTCCACACACATTGACTCTCACTGGGGTACGGGTCCCACACACACTGACTCTCACTGGGGTACGGGTCCCACACACACTGTCTCTCACTCGGTTACGGATCCCACACACACTGACTCTCACTGGGGTACGGATCCCACACACACTGACTCTCACTGGGGTGCTGGTTCCACAGACACTGACTCTCACTGGGGTACGGGTCCCACACACACTGACTCTCACTGGGGTACAGGTTCCACACACTGACTCTCACTGGGGTACGGGTCTCACACACACTGACTCTCACTGGGGTACGGGTTCCACTCACACTGACTCTCACTGGGGTACGGGTCTCACACACACTGACTCTCACTGGGGTACGGGTCCCACACACACTGACTCTCACTGGGGTACGGGTTCCACACACACTGACTCTCACTGGGTTACGGGTTCCCCACACACTGACTCTCACTGGGGAACGGGTTCCACACACACTGACTCTCACTGGGGTACGGGTCCCACACACACTGACTCTCACTGGGGTACGGGTTCCACACACACTGACTCTCACTGGGGTACGGATCCCACACACACTGACTCTCACTGGGATACGGGTCCCACCCACACTGACTCTCACTGGGATACGGGTTCCACACACACTGACTCTCACTGGGGTACGGGTTCCACTCACACTGACTCTCACTGGGGTACGGGTTCCACACACGCTGACTCTCACTGGGGTACGAGTTCCACACACACTGACTGTCAGTGGGGTACGGGTTCTACACACACTGACTCTCACTGGGGTACGGGTTCCACACACACTGACTCTCACTGGGGTACGGGTTCCACACACACTGACTCTCACTGGGGTACGGGTTCCACACACAGACTCTCACTGGGATACGGGTCCCACACACACTGACTCTCACTGGGGTACGGGTCCCACACACACTGACTCTCACTGGGTTAGTGGTTCCACACACACTGACTCTCACTGGGGTACGGGTTCCACACACACTGACTCTCACTGGGGTACGGGTCCCACACACACTGACTCTCACTGGGGTACGGGTCCCACACACACTGGCTCTCACTGGGGTATGGGTCCACACACACTGACTCTCACTGGGGTACGGGTTCCACACACACTGACTCTCACTGGGGTACGGGTGCCACACACACTGACTCTCACTGGGGTACGGGTCCCACACACACTGACTCTCACTGGGGTACGGGTCCCACACACACTGACTCTCACTGGGGTACGGGTTCCACACACACTGACTCTCACTGGGGTACGGGTTCCACACACTGACTCTCACTGGGGTACGGGTTCCACACACACTGACTCTCACTGGGGTACGGGTTCCACACACACTGACTCTCACTGGGGTACGGGTCCCATACACACTGACTCTCACTGGGGTACGGGTTCCACACACACTGAATCTCACTGGGGTACGGGTTCCACACACACTGACTCTCACTGGGGTACGGGTTCCACACACACTGACTCTCACTGGGATACGGGTTCCACACACACACTGACTCTCACTGGGGTACGGGTCCCACACACACTGACTCTCACTGGGGTACGGGTCCCACACACACTGACTTTCACTGGGGTACGGATCCCACACACACTGACTCTCACTGGGATATGGGTCCCACACACACTGACTCTCACTGGGGCACGGGTCCCCCACACACTGACTCTCACTGGGGTACGGGTCCTACACACACTGACTCTCACTGGGGTACGGGTTCCACTCACACTGACTCTCACTGGGGTACGGGTCCCACACACACTGACTCTCACTGGGTTAGTGGTTCCACACACACTGACTCTCACTGGGGTACGGGTTCCACACACACTGACTCTCACTGGGGTACGGGTCCCACACACACTGACTCTCACTGGGGTACGGGTCCCACACACACTGGCTCTCACTGGGGTATGGGTCCACACACACTGACTCTCACTGGGGTACGGGTTCCACACACACTGACTCTCACTGGGGTACGGGTGCCACACACACTGACTCTCACTGGGGTACGGGTCCCACACACACTGACTCTCACTGGGGTACGGGTCCCACACACACTGACTCTCACTGGGGTACGGGTTCCACACACACTGACTCTCACTGGGGTACGGGTTCCACACACTGACTCTCACTGGGGTACGGGTTCCACACACACTGACTCTCACTGGGGTACGGGTTCCACACACACTGACTCTCACTGGGGTACGGGTCCCATACACACTGACTCTCACTGGGGTACGGGTTCCACACACACTGAATCTCACTGGGGTACGGGTTCCACACACACTGACTCTCACTGGGGTACGGGTTCCACACACACTGACTCTCACTGGGATACGGGTTCCACACACACACTGACTCTCACTGGGGTACGGGTCCCACACACACTGACTCTCACTGGGGTACGGGTCCCACACACACTGACTTTCACTGGGGTACGGATCCCACACACACTGACTCTCACTGGGATATGGGTCCCACACACACTGACTCTCACTGGGGCACGGGTCCCCCACACACTGACTCTCACTGGGGTACGGGTCCTACACACACTGAATCTCACTGGGGTACGGGTTCCACTCACACTGACTCTCACTGGGGTACGGGTCCAACACACACTGACTCTCACTTGGGTACGGGTCCCCCACACACTGACTCTCACTGGGGTACGGGGTCCACACACACTGACTCTCACTGGGGTACGGGTCCCACACACACTGTCTCTCACTGGGGTACGGGTTCCACACACATTGACTCTCACTGGGGTACGGGTCCCACACACACTGACTCTCACTGGGGTACGGATCCCACACACACTGACTCTCACTGGGGTGCTGGTTCCACAGACACTGACTCTCACTGGGGTACGGGTCCCACACACACTGACTCTCACTGGGGTACGGGTTCCACACACACTGACTCTCACTGGGGTACGGGTTCCACACACACTGACTCTCACTGGGGTACGGGTCCCACACACACTGACTCTCACTGGGGTACGGATCCCACACACACTGACTCTCACTGGGGTACGGGTTCCACACACACTGACTCTCACTGGGGTACGGATCCCACACACACTGACTCTCACTGGGGTACGGGTCCCACACACACTGACTCTCACTGGGGTACGGGTTCCACACACACTGACTCTCACTGGGGTACGGGTCCCACACACACTGTCTCTCACTGGGGTACGGGTTCCACACACACTGACTCTCACTGGGGTACGGGTTCCACACACACTGACTCTCACTGGGGTACGGGTCCCACACACACTGTCTCTCACTGGGGTACGGGTTCCACACACACTGACTCTCACTGGGGTACGGGTCCCACACACACTGACTGTCAGTGGGGTACGGGTTCCACACACACTGACTGTCAGTGGGGTACGGGTTCCACACACACTGACTCTCACTGGGGTACAGGTTCCACACACACTGACTCTCACTGGGGTACGGGTTCCACACACACTGACTCTCACTGGGGTACGGGTTCCACACACACTGACTCTCACTGGGGTACGGGTCCCACACACACTGACTCTCACTGGGGTACGGGTTCCACACACACTGACTCTCACTGGGGTACGGGTTCCACACACACTGACTGTCACTGGGATACGGGTTCCACACACACTGACTCTCACTGGGGTACGGGTCCCACACACACTGACTCTCACTGGGGTACGGGTTCCACACACACTGACTCTCACTGGGGTACGGGTCCCACACACACTGACTCTCACTGGGGTACGGGTTCCACACACACTGACTCTCACTGGGGTACGGGTCCCACACACACTGACTCTCACTGGGGTACGGGTTCCACACACACTGACTCTCACTGGGCTACGGGTCCAACACACACTGACTGTCACTGGGGTACGGGTCCCACACACACTGACTCTCACTGGGGTACGGGTTCCACACACACTGACTCTCACTGGGGTACGGGTTCCACACACACTGACTCTCACTGGGGTACGGGTTCCACACACACTGACTGTCAGTGGGGTACGGGATCCACACACACTGACTGTCAGTGGGGTACGGGTTCCACACACACTGACTGTCAGTGGGGTACGGGTTCCACACACACTGACTCTCACTGGGGTACAGGTTCCACACACACTGACTCTCACTGGGGTACGGGTTCCACACACACTGACTGTCAGTGGGGTACGGGTTCCACACACACTGACTCTCACTGGGGAACGGGTTCCACACACACTGACTCTCACTGGGGTACGGGTTCCACACACACTGACTCTCACTGGGGTACGGGTTCCACACACACTGACTGTCAGTGGGGTACGGGTTCCACACACACTGACTCTCACTGGGGTACGGATCCCACACACACTGACACTCACTGGGGTATGGGTCCCACACACACTGACTCTCACTGGGGTACGGGTTCCACACACACTGACTCTCACTGGGGTACGGATCCCACACACACTGACACTCACTGGGGTATGGGTCCCACACACATTGACTCTCACTGGGGTACGGGTCCCACACACACTGACTCTCACTGGGGTACGGGTCCCACACACACTGACTCTCACTGGGGTACGGGTTCCACACACACTGACTCTCACTGGGGTACGGGTTCCACACACACTGACTCTCACTGGGGTACGGGTTCCACACACACTGACTCTCACTGGGGTACGGGTTCCACACACACTGATCCTCACTGGGGTACGGGTCCCACACACACTGACTCTCACTGGGGTACGGGTTCCACACACACTGACTCTCACTGGGGTACGGGTCCCACACACACGGACTCTCACTGGGGTACGGTTCCCACACAGACTGACTCTCACTGGGGTACGCGTCCCACACACACTGACTCTCACTGGGGTACGGGTCCCACACACACTGTCTCTCACTCGGTTACGGATCCCACACACACTGACTCTCACTGGGGTACGGATCCCACACACACTGACTCTCACTGGGGTGCTGGTTCCACAGACACTGACTCTCACTGGGGTACGGGTCCCACACACACTGACTCTCACTGGGGTACAGGTTCCACACACTGACTCTCACTGGGGTACGGGTCTCACACACACTGACTCTCACTGGGGTACGGGTTCCACTCACACTGACTCTCACTGGGGTACGGGTCTCACACACACTGACTCTCACTGGGGTACGGGTCCCACACACACTGACTCTCACTGGGGTACGGGTTCCACACACACTGACTCTCACTGGGTTACGGGTTCCCCACACACTGACTCTCACTGGGGAACGGGTTCCACACACACTGACTCTCACTGGGGTACGGGTCCCACACACACTGACTCTCACTGGGGTACGGGTTCCACACACACTGACTCTCACTGGGGTACGGATCCCACACACACTGACTCTCACTGGGATACGGGTCCCACCCACACTGACTCTCACTGGGATACGGGTTCCACACACACTGACTCTCACTGGGGTACGGGTTCCACTCACACTGACTCTCACTGGGGTACGGGTTCCACACACGCTGACTCTCACTGGGGTACGAGTTCCACACACACTGACTGTCAGTGGGGTACGGGTTCTACACACACTGACTCTCACTGGGGTACGGGTTCCACACACACTGACTCTCACTGGGGTACGGGTTCCACACACACTGACTCTCACTGGGGTACGGGTTCCACACACAGACTCTCACTGGGATACGGGTCCCACACACACTGACTCTCACTGGGGTACGGGTCCCACACACACTGACTCTCACTGGGTTAGTGGTTCCACACACACTGACTCTCACTGGGGTACGGGTTCCACACACACTGACTCTCACTGGGGTACGGGTCCCACACACACTGACTCTCACTGGGGTACGGGTCCCACACACACTGGCTCTCACTGGGGTATGGGTCCACACACACTGACTCTCACTGGGGTACGGGTTCCACACACACTGACTCTCACTGGGGTACGGGTGCCACACACACTGACTCTCACTGGGGTACGGGTCCCACACACACTGACTCTCACTGGGGTACGGGTCCCACACACACTGACTCTCACTGGGGTACGGGTTCCACACACACTGACTCTCACTGGGGTACGGGTTCCACACACTGACTCTCACTGGGGTACGGGTTCCACACACACTGACTCTCACTGGGGTACGGGTTCCACACACACTGACTCTCACTGGGGTACGGGTCCCATACACACTGACTCTCACTGGGGTACGGGTTCCACACACACTGAATCTCACTGGGGTACGGGTTCCACACACACTGACTCTCACTGGGGTACGGGTTCCACACACACTGACTCTCACTGGGATACGGGTTCCACACACACACTGACTCTCACTGGGGTACGGGTCCCACACACACTGACTCTCACTGGGGTACGGGTCCCACACACACTGACTTTCACTGGGGTACGGATCCCACACACACTGACTCTCACTGGGATATGGGTCCCACACACACTGACTCTCACTGGGGCACGGGTCCCCCACACACTGACTCTCACTGGGGTACGGGTCCTACACACACTGACTCTCACTGGGGTACGGGTTCCACTCACACTGACTCTCACTGGGGTACGGGTCCCACACACACTGACTCTCACTGGGTTAGTGGTTCCACACACACTGACTCTCACTGGGGTACGGGTTCCACACACACTGACTCTCACTGGGGTACGGGTCCCACACACACTGACTCTCACTGGGGTACGGGTCCCACACACACTGGCTCTCACTGGGGTATGGGTCCACACACACTGACTCTCACTGGGGTACGGGTTCCACACACACTGACTCTCACTGGGGTACGGGTGCCACACACACTGACTCTCACTGGGGTACGGGTCCCACACACACTGACTCTCACTGGGGTACGGGTCCCACACACACTGACTCTCACTGGGGTACGGGTTCCACACACACTGACTCTCACTGGGGTACGGGTTCCACACACTGACTCTCACTGGGGTACGGGTTCCACACACACTGACTCTCACTGGGGTACGGGTTCCACACACACTGACTCTCACTGGGGTACGGGTCCCATACACACTGACTCTCACTGGGGTACGGGTTCCACACACACTGAATCTCACTGGGGTACGGGTTCCACACACACTGACTCTCACTGGGGTACGGGTTCCACACACACTGACTCTCACTGGGATACGGGTTCCACACACACACTGACTCTCACTGGGGTACGGGTCCCACACACACTGACTCTCACTGGGGTACGGGTCCCACACACACTGACTTTCACTGGGGTACGGATCCCACACACACTGACTCTCACTGGGATATGGGTCCCACACACACTGACTCTCACTGGGGCACGGGTCCCCCACACACTGACTCTCACTGGGGTACGGGTCCTACACACACTGAATCTCACTGGGGTACGGGTTCCACTCACACTGACTCTCACTGGGGTACGGGTCCAACACACACTGACTCTCACTTGGGTACGGGTCCCCCACACACTGACTCTCACTGGGGTACGGGGTCCACACACACTGACTCTCACTGGGGTACGGGTCCCACACACACTGTCTCTCACTGGGGTACGGGTTCCACACACATTGACTCTCACTGGGGTACGGGTCCCACACACACTGACTCTCACTGGGGTACGGATCCCACACACACTGACTCTCACTGGGGTGCTGGTTCCACAGACACTGACTCTCACTGGGGTACGGGTCCCACACACACTGACTCTCACTGGGGTACGGGTTCCACACACACTGACTCTCACTGGGGTACGGGTTCCACACACACTGACTCTCACTGGGGTACGGGTCCCACACACACTGACTCTCACTGGGGTACGGATCCCACACACACTGACTCTCACTGGGGTACGGGTTCCACACACACTGACTCTCACTGGGGTACGGATCCCACACACACTGACTCTCACTGGGGTACGGGTCCCACACACACTGACTCTCACTGGGGTACGGGTTCCACACACACTGACTCTCACTGGGGTACGGGTCCCACACACACTGTCTCTCACTGGGGTACGGGTTCCACACACACTGACTCTCACTGGGGTACGGGTTCCACACACACTGACTCTCACTGGGGTACGGGTCCCACACACACTGTCTCTCACTGGGGTACGGGTTCCACACACACTGACTCTCACTGGGGTACGGGTCCCACACACACTGACTGTCAGTGGGGTACGGGTTCCACACACACTGACTGTCAGTGGGGTACGGGTTCCACACACACTGACTCTCACTGGGGTACAGGTTCCACACACACTGACTCTCACTGGGGTACGGGTTCCACACACACTGACTCTCACTGGGGTACGGGTTCCACACACACTGACTCTCACTGGGGTACGGGTCCCACACACACTGACTCTCACTGGGGTACGGGTTCCACACACACTGACTCTCACTGGGGTACGGGTTCCACACACACTGACTGTCACTGGGATACGGGTTCCACACACACTGACTCTCACTGGGGTACGGGTCCCACACACACTGACTCTCACTGGGGTACGGGTTCCACACACACTGACTCTCACTGGGGTACGGGTCCCACACACACTGACTCTCACTGGGGTACGGGTTCCACACACACTGACTCTCACTGGGGTACGGGTCCCACACACACTGACTCTCACTGGGGTACGGGTTCCACACACACTGACTCTCACTGGGCTACGGGTCCAACACACACTGACTGTCACTGGGGTACGGGTCCCACACACACTGACTCTCACTGGGGTACGGGTTCCACACACACTGACTCTCACTGGGGTACGGGTTCCACACACACTGACTCTCACTGGGGTACGGGTTCCACACACACTGACTGTCAGTGGGGTACGGGATCCACACACACTGACTGTCAGTGGGGTACGGGTTCCACACACACTGACTGTCAGTGGGGTACGGGTTCCACACACACTGACTCTCACTGGGGTACAGGTTCCACACACACTGACTCTCACTGGGGTACGGGTTCCACACACACTGACTGTCAGTGGGGTACGGGTTCCACACACACTGACTCTCACTGGGGAACGGGTTCCACACACACTGACTCTCACTGGGGTACGGGTTCCACACACACTGACTCTCACTGGGGTACGGGTTCCACACACACTGACTGTCAGTGGGGTACGGGTTCCACACACACTGACTCTCACTGGGGTACGGATCCCACACACACTGACACTCACTGGGGTATGGGTCCCACACACACTGACTCTCACTGGGGTACGGGTTCCACACACACTGACTCTCACTGGGGTACGGATCCCACACACACTGACACTCACTGGGGTATGGGTCCCACACACATTGACTCTCACTGGGGTACGGGTCCCACACACACTGACTCTCACTGGGGTACGGGTCCCACACACACTGACTCTCACTGGGGTACGGGTTCCACACACACTGACTCTCACTGGGGTACGGGTTCCACACACACTGACTCTCACTGGGGTACGGGTTCCACACACACTGACTCTCACTGGGGTACGGGTTCCACACACACTGATCCTCACTGGGGTACGGGTCCCACACACACTGACTCTCACTGGGGTACGGGTTCCACACACACTGACTCTCACTGGGGTACGGGTCCCACACACACGGACTCTCACTGGGGTACGGTTCCCACACAGACTGACTCTCACTGGGGTACGCGTCCCACACACACTGACTCTCACTGGGGTACGGGTCCCACACACACTGACTCTCACTGGGGTACGCGTCCCACACACACTGACTCTCACTGGGGTACGGGTTCCACACACACTGACTCTCACTGGGGTACGCGTCCCACACACACTGACTCTCACTGGAGTACGGGTTCCACACACACTGACTCTCACTGGGGTACGGGTCCCACACACATTGACTCTCACTGGGGTACGGGTCCCACACACACTGACTCTCAGTGGGGTACGGATTTCACACACACTGACTCTCACTGGGGAACGGGTCCCACACACACTGACTCTCACTGGGGTACGGATTTCACACACACTGACTCTCACTGGGTAAGGGTTCCACACACACTGACTCTCACTGGGGTAAGGGTTCCACACACACTGACTCTCACTGGGGTACGGATTTCACACACACTGACTCTCACTTGGGAACGGGTTCCACACACACTGACTCTCACTGGGGTACAGGTCCCACACACACCGACTGTCACTGGGGTACGGGTTCCACACACACTGACTGTCACTGGGGTACGGGACCCACACACACTGACTCTCACTGGGCTACCGGTTCCACACACACTGACTCTCACTGGGGTACGGGTCCCACACACACTGACTCTCAATGGGTTGCGGGTTCCACACACACTGACTCTCACTGGGGTACGGGTCCCACACACACTGACTCTCACTGGGGTATGGGTCCCACACACACTGACTCTCACTCGGTTACGGATTCCACACACACTGACTCTCACTGGGGTACGGGTCCCACACACACTGTCTCTCACTCGGTTACGGATCCCACACACACTGACTCTCACTGGGGTACGGATCCCACACACACTGACTCTCACTGGGGTGCTGGTTCCACAGACACTGACTCTCACTGTGGTACGGGTCCCACACACTGACTCTCACTGGGGTACGGATCCCACACACACTGACTCTCACTGGGGTGCTGGTTCCACACACACTGACTCTCACTGTGGTACGGGTCCCACACACACTGTCTCTCACTCGGTTACGGGTTCCACACACACTGACTCTCACTGGGGTACGGGTTCCACACACACTGACTCTCACTGGGGCACAGGTTCCACACACACGGACTCTCACTGGGGTACAGATCCCACACACACTGACTCTCACTGGGGTACGGTCCCAAACACACTGACTCTCACTGGGGTACGGGTCCCACACACACTGACTCTCACTGGGGTACAGGTTCCTCACACACTGACTCCCACTGGGGTACGGGTCCCACACACACTGACTCTCACTGGGGTACGGGTTCCACACACACTGACTCTCACTGGGGTACGGGTCCCACACACACTGACTCTCACTGGGGTACGGGTTCCACACACACTGACTCTCGCTGGGGTACGGGTTCCATACACAATGACTCTCACTGGGGTACGGGTTCCACACACACTGACTCTCACTGGGGTACGGGTCCCACACACACTGACTCTCACTGGGGTACTGGTTCCACACACAAAGACTCTCACTGGGGAACGGGTCCCCCACACACTGACTCTCACTGGGGTACGGGTTCCACACACACTGACTCTCACTGGGGTACGGGTCCCACACACACTGACTCTCACTGGGGTACGGGTCCCACACACACTGACTCTCACTGGGGTACGGGTCCCACACACACTGACTCTCACTGGGGTACGGGTCCCACACACACACTGACTCTCACTGGGGTACGGGTCCACACACACTGACTCTCACTGGGGTACGGTTCCCACACACTGACTCTCACTGGGGTACGGGTTCCACACACACTGACTCTCACTGGGGTACGGGTCCCACACACACTGACTCTCACTGGGGTACGGGTCCCACACACACTGACTCTCACTGGGGTACGGGTCCCACACACACTGACTCTCACTGGGTTACGGGTCCCACACACACTGACTCTCACTGGGATATGGGTTCCACACACACTGACTCTCACTGGGGTACGGGTCCAACACACACTGACTCTCACTGGGGTACGGGTCCCACACACACTGACTGTCACTGGGGTACGTGTCCCACACACACTGACTCTCACTGGGGTACGGGTCCCACACACACTGACTCTCACTGGGGTACGGGTTCCAAACACACTGACACTCACTGGGGTACGGGTTCCACACACACTGACTCTCACTGGGGAACGGGTCCCACACACACTGACTCTCACTGGGGTACGGGTCCCACACACACTGACTCTCACTGGGGTACGGGTTTCACACACACTGACTCTCACTGGGGTACGGGTTCCACACACACTGACTGTCACTGGGGAACGGGTCCCACACACACTGACTCTCACTGGAGTACAGGTCCCACACACACCGACTGTCACTGGGGTACGGGTTCCACACACACTGACTGTCACTCGGGTATGGGTTTCACACACACTGACTCTCACTGGGGTACGGGACCCACACACACTGACTCTCACTGGGGTACGGGTTCCACACACACTGACTCTCACTGGGCTACGGGTCCCACACACACTGACTCTCACTGGGGTACGGGTTCCACACACACTGACTCTCACTGGGCTACGGGTCCCACACACACTGACTCTCACTGGGCTACGGGTCCCACACACACTGACTCTTACTGGGGTACGGGTTCAACACACACTGACTCTCACTGGGGTACGGGTTCCACACACACTGACTCTCACTGGGGTGCTGGTTCCACACACACTGACTCTCACTGGGGTACAGGTCCCACACACACTATCTCTCACTGGGGTGCGGGTCCCACACACACTGACTCTCACTGGGGTACGGGTCCCACACACAATGACTCTCACTGGGGTACGGTTCCCACACACACTGACTCTCACTGGGGTACGGGTTCAACACACACTGACTCTCACTGGGGTACGGATCCCACACACACTGACTCTCACTGGGGTGTTGGTTCCACACACACTGACTCTCACTGGGGTACGGGTTCCACACACACTGACTCTCACTGGGGTATGTGTCCCACACACACTGACTCTCACTGGGGTATGGGTCCCACACACACTGTCTCTCACTCGGTTACGGATCCCACACACACTGACTCTCACTGGGGTACGGGTTCAACACACACTGACTCTCACTGGGGTACGGATCCCACACACACTGACTCTCACTGGGGTGCTGGTTCCACACACACTGACTCTCACTGGGGTACGGGTTCCACACACACTGACTCTCACTGGGGTATGTGTCCCACACACACTGACTCTCACTGGGGTATGGGTCCCACACACACTGTCTCTCACTCGGTTACGGATCCCACACACACTGACTCTCACTGGGGTGCTGGTTCCACAGACACTGACTCTCACTGGGGTACGGGTTCCACACACACTGACTCTCACTGGGGTACGGGTCCCACACACACTGACTCTCACTGGGGTACGGGACCCACACACACTGACTCTCACTGGGGTACGGGTCCCACACACACTGACTCTCACTGGGGTCCGTGTCCCACACACACTGACTCTCACTGGGGTACGGGTCCCACACACACTGACTCTCACTGGGGTACGGGTCCCACACACACTGACTCTCACTGGGGTACGGGTCCCACACACACTGACTCTCACTGGGGTACGGGTCCCACACACTCTGACTCTCACTGGGGTACGGGTCCCGCACACACTGACTCTCACTGGGGTACGGGTCCCACACACACTGACTCTCACTGGGGTACGGGTTCCACACACACTGACTCTCACTGGGGTACGGGTCCCACACACACTGACTCTCACTGGGGTACGGGTTCCACACACACTGACTCTCACTGGGGTACGGGTCCCACACACATTGTCTCGATGCATCTAGCCTTCCACACGTCGTGGAACGGGTTAACTGTCGATCACTGTCTGCTCAGTGGAGCCACCCAGCTCGAGTGAGGTCCGCTTGACATTTCTTCGCCGAGGCCTTTTGCGAGTCTGATGCCTTGAGAGGCCGGTTTCCATGACAACCAGGCCCCAACAGGAAACCCACGACTAATTAGCTCCCACCCTGAGATTCCTGCCTGGACTTCAAACGCTCGAGTGTCAATTATTACCATCCATCAAAAGAGCTAATAATCAGAGCCAACATCGCGTTCTTGCTTCAATTCCCATCATTACCAGGGAACGACTGCTGTGTACGAAAATACTTAGCCGCATGGGTTTGGACAGGGTGAAGTGGAAAATCGTTAGACTCCTTCATACCGTCTGCTGAATGAACAGTCTATCGTGCCTGACCCCCTGTCCCATCCGTCGAGTTATTCCACAACTTCAAATCCGATCGTAGAGTGATGGGCATTCCATGGAAACCTACAGAACACCAAAAGACCCGTTACTGTATAATATACACAGGGTCGCAAGGGGGGAGTGCGTTACTGTATAATATACACAGGGTCGCAAGGGGGGAGTGCGTTACTGTATAATATACACAGGGTCGCAAGGGGGGGTGCGTTACTGTATAATATACACAGGGTCGCCAGGGGGGAGTGCGTTACTGTATAATATACACAGGGTCGCAAGGGGGGAGTGCGTTACTGTATAATATACACAGAGTCGCAAGGGGGGAGTGCGTTACTGTATAATATACACAGGGTCGCCAGGGGGGAGTGCGTTACTGTATAATATACACAGGGTCGCAAGGGGGGAGTGCGTTACTGTATAATATACACAGAGTCGCAAGGGGGGAGTGCGTTACTGTATAATATACACAGGGTCGCCAGGGGGGAGTGCGTTACTGTATAATATACACAGGGTCGCAAGGGGGGGTGCGTTACTGTATAATATACACAGGGTCGCAAGGGGGGAGTGCGTTACTGTATAATATACACAGAGTCGCAAGGGGGGAGTGCGTTACTGTATAATATACACAGGGTCGCCAGGGGGGAGTGCGTTACTGTATAATATACACAGGGTCGCAAGGGGGGGGTGCGTTACTGTATAATATACACAGGGTCGCAAGGGGGGAGTGCGTTACTGTATAATATACACAGGGTCGCAAGGGGGGAGTGCGTTACTGTATAATATACACAGGGTCGCAAGGGGGGGGTGTGTTACTCTATAATATACAAAGATGTGCGGGTTAGGTTGATTGGCCATGCTAAAATTGCCCCTTAGTGTCCTGAGATGTGTAGGTTAGAGGGATTAGTGGGTAAAATATGTAGGGAGATGGGGGTAGGGCCTGGGTGGGATTGTGGTCAGTGCAGACTCGATGGGCCGAATGGCCTCTTTCTGTGCTGTGGGGTTTCTATGATTTCTATGATTTCTCAAAAGAGGGGCGGCACGGTAGCACAGTGGTTAGCACTGGCTGCCTCACAGTTACAGGGACCTGGGTTCAATTCCCAGCTCGGGTCACTCTCTGTGTGGAGTTTGCACATTCTTAATCCGGATAAATGAGAAGTGATGCATTTTGGAAGAAATAATGTAGGGAGGAGTTATACAATAAATGGCAGAGCCATCAGGAGTATAGAAACACAGAGGGACCTGGGTGTACAAGTCCACAAATCCTTGAAGGTGGCAACACAGGTGGAGAAGGTGGTGAAGAAGGCATATGGTATGCTTGCCTTTATAGGACGGGGCATAGAGTATAAAAGCTGGAGTCTGATGTTGCAGCTGTATAGAACGCTGGTTAGGCCACATTTGGAATACTGCGTCCAGTCCTGGTCGCCGCACTACCAGAAGGACGTGGAGGCATTAGAGAGAGTGCAGAGAAGGTTTACTAGGATGTTGCCTGGTATGGAGGGTCTTAGCTATGAGGAGAGATTGGGTAGACTGGGGTTGTTCTCCCTGGAAAGACGGAGAATGAGGGGAGATCTAATAGAGGTGTACAAGATTATGAAGGGTATAGATAGGGTGAACGGTGGGAAGCTTTTTCCCAGGTCGGAGGTGACGATCACGAGGGGTCACGGGCTCAAGGTGAGAGGGGCGAGGTAGAACTCAGATATCAGAGGGATGTTTTTTACACAGAGGGTGGTGGGGGCCTGGAATGCGCTGCCAAGTAGGGTGGTGGAGGCAGGCACGCTGACATCGTTTAAGACTTACCTGGATAGTCACATGAGCAGCCTGGGAATGGAGGGATACAAACGATTGGTCTAGTTGGACCAAGGAGCGGCACAGGCTTGGAGGGCCGAAGGGCCTGTTTCCTGTGCTGTACTGTTCTTTGTTCTTTGTTCTTTGTTCTCCCCGTGTCTGCGTGGGTTTCCTCCGGGTGCTCCGGTTTCCTCCCACAGACCAAAGATGTGCATGTGGGTTAGGTTGATTGGCCAGGTTAAATGGCCCCTTCATGTCCTGAGATGTATAGGTTAGAACAGTACAGCACAGAACAGGCCCTTCGGCCCACAATGTTGTGCCGAGCTTTGTCTGAAACCAAGATCAAGCTATCCCACTCCCTATCATCCTGGTGTGCTCCATGTGCCTATCCAATAACCGCTTAAATGTTCCTAAAGTGTCTGACTCCACTATCACTGCAGGCAGTCCATTCCACACCCCAACCACTCTCTGCGTAAAGAACCTACCTCGGATATCCTTCCTATATCTCCCACCACGAACCCTATAGTTATGCCCCCTTGTAATAGCTCCATCCACCCGAGGAAATAGTCTTTGAACGTTCACTCTATCTATCCCCTTCATCATTTTATAAACCTCTATTAAGTCTCCCCTCAGCCTCCTCCGCTCCAGAGAGAACAGCCCTAGCTCCCTCAACCTTTCCTCATAAGACCTACCCTCCAAACCAGGCAGCATCCTGGTAAATCTCCTCTGCACTCTTTCCAGCGCTTCCACATCCTTCTTATGGGCGGCACGGTAGCACAGTGGTTAGCACTGCTGCTTCACAGCTCCAGGGTCCCGGGTTCGATTCCCGGCTCGGGTCACTGTCTGTGTGGAGTTTGCACATTCTCCTCGTGTCTGCGTGGGTTTCCTCCGGGTGCTCCGGTTTCCTCCCACAGTCCAAAGATGTGCGGGTTAGGTTGATTGGCCAGGTTAAAAATTGTCCCTTAGACTCCTGGGTTGTGTAGGTTAGAGGGATTAGCGGGTAAAATATGTGGGGGTAGGGCCTGGGTGGGATTGTGGTCGGTGCAGACTCGATGGGCCGAATGGCCTCCTTCTGCACTGTAGGGTTTCTATGATTTCTATGATTTCTATGATTTCTTCTATGATTATAGTGAGGTGACCAGAACTGCACACAATATTCCAAATGTGGTCTCACCAAGGTCCTGTACAGTTGCAGCATAACCCCACGACTCTTAAACTCCAACCCCCTGTTAATAAAAGCTAACACACTATAGGCCTTCTTCACAGCTCTATCCACTTGAGTGGCAACCTTTAGAGATCTGTGGATATGGACCCCAAGATCTCTCTGTTCCTCCACAGTCTTCAGAACCCTACCTTTGACCCTGTAATCCACATTTAAATTAGTCCTACCAAAATGAATCACCTCACATTTATCAGGGTTAAACTCCATTTGCCATTTTTCAGCCCAGCTTTGCATCCTATCTATGTCTCTTTGCAGCCTACAACAGCCCTCCACCTCAACCACTACTCCACCAATCTTGGTGTCATCAGCAAATTTACTGATCCACCCTTCAGCCCCCTCCTCTAAGCCATTAATAAAAATCACAAAGAGCAGAGGACCCAGCACTGATCCCTGTGGCACTCCGCTAGCAACCTGCCTCCAATCCGAAAATTTTCCACCCACCACCACCCTCTGTCTTCGGTCAGACAGCCAGTTACCTATCCAATCAGCCAACTTTCCCTCTATCCCACACCTCCTCACTTTCATCATAAGCCGACCATGGGGGACCTTATCAAACGCCTTACTAAAATCCATGTATATGACATCAACTGCCCTACCTTCATCAACACACTTAGTTACCTCCTCAAAAAATTCAATCAAATTTGTGAGGCACGACTTGCCCTTCACAAATCCGTGCTGACTATCCCGGATTAATCCGCATCTTTCTAAATGGTCGTAAATCCCATCCCTAAGGACCTATTCCATCAATTTACCAACCACCGAAGTCAGACTAACCGGTCTATAATTACCAGGGTCATTTCTATTCCCTTTCTTAAACAGAGGAACAACATTCGCCACTCTCCAGTCTTCTGGCACTATCCCCGTGGACAGCGAGGACCCAAAGATCAAAGCCAAAGGCTCTGCAATCTCATCCCTTGCCTCCCAAAGAATCCTAGGATATATTTCATCAGGCCCAGGGGACTTATCGACCTTCAGTTTATTCAAAACTGCCAGGACATCCTCCCTCCGAACATCTATTTCCTCCAGCCTATTAGCCTGTAACACCTTCTCTTCCTCAAAAACATGGCCCCTCTCCTTGGTGAACACTGAAGAAAAGTATTCATTCATCACAGGTTAGAGGGATTAGCGGGTAAATATGTAGGGATATGGGGGTAGGGCCTGGGTGGGATTGTTGTTGGTGCAGACTCGATGGGCCGAATGGACTCCTTCTGCACTGTAGGGATTCTATGATTTTTATGATTCTATGAAGACTAAGGAAATTTGGCATGTCAGCTACAACTCTCACCAACTTTTACAGATGCACCATAGAAAGCATTCTTTCTGGTTGTATCACAGCTCGGTCTGGCTCCTGCTCTGCCCAAGACCGCAAGAAACTACAAAAGGTTGTGAATGAAACCCAATCCATCACGCAAACCAGCCTCCCATCCACTGACTCTGTCTACACTTCCCGCTGCCTCGGAAAAGCAGCAGCATAATCAAGGACTCCCACGCACCCCGGACATTCTCTCTTCCACCTTCTTCCGTTGGGAAAAAGATACAAAAGTCTGAGGTCATGTACCAACCGACTCAAGAACAGCTTCTTCCCTGCTGCCGTCAGACTTTTGAATGGACCTACCTCGGGATGGGGGAGGGTGCGTTACTGTTTAATGTACACAGGATCTCGCTGGGGGAGGGTGCGTTATCGTATAATATACAGAGGGTCACGCTAGGGGAGGATGCGTTACTGGGTAGTATAAACAGGGTCGGCCTGGGTGCGTTACTGTATAATATACACAGGGTCGCATTGGGGGAGACTGTGTTCCTATATAATATACACAGGGTCGGGCTGGGTGAGGGTGTGTTACTGTGTAATATACACAGGGCCACACTGGGGTAGGGTGCATATAATATATGATGTGGAGATGCCGGCGTTGGACTGGGGTGAACACAGTAAGAAGTCTCACAACACCAGGTTAAAGTCCAACAGGTTTAATTGGTAGCAAAAGCCACACAAGCTTTCGGAGCACTGCTCCTTCGTCAGGTGAGTGGGAATTCTGTTCACAAACAGGGCATATAAAGACACAGACTCAATTTACAGAATAATGGTTGGAATGCGAATACTTACAACTAATCAGGTCTTAAAGGTACAAACAATGGGAGTGGAGAGAGCATCAAGACAGGCTAAAAAGATGTGTATTGTCTCCAGACAAGACAGCCAGTGAAACTCTGCAGGTCCACGCAACTGTGGGAGTTACAAATAGTGTGACATGAACCCAATATCCCGGTTGAGGCCGTCCTCGTGTGTGCGGAACTTGGCTATCAGTTTCTGCTCAGCGACTCTGCGCTGTCGTGTGTCGTGAAGGCCGCCTTGGAGAACGCTTACCCGAAGACCAGAGGCTGAATGCCCGTGACCGCTGAAGTGTTCCCCAACAGGAAGAGAACAGCCATGCCTGGTGATTGTCGAGCGGTGTTCATTCATCCGTTGTCGCAGCGTCTGCATGGTCTCCCCAATGTACCATGCCTCGGGACATCCTTTCCTGCAGCGTATCAGGTAGACAACGTTGGCCGAGTTGCAAGAGTATGTACTGTGTACCTGGTGGATGGTGTTCTCACGTGAGATGATAGCATCCGTGTCGATGATCCGGCACGTCTTGCAGAGGTTGCTGTGGCAGGGTTGTGTGGTGTCGTGGTCACTGTTCTCCTGAAGGCTGGGTAGTTTGCTGCGGACAATGGCCGGTTTGAGGTTGTGCGGTTGTTTGAAGGCAAGAAGTGGGGGTGTGGGGATGGCCTTGGCGAGATGTTCGTCTTCATCGATGACATGTTGAACATGAGGGTGTGTGACTGTGTAACATACACAGGGTCGTGCTGTGGGAGGGTACATTACTGTACAAGGTACACAGGGTTGGGCTGGGGGAGGGTACATTACTGTACAAGGTACACAGGGTTGGGCTGGGGGAGGGTGCGTTGCTGTACAATGTATAGAGGGTCACGTTGGGGGAGGTTGTGTTACGGTGTAATAAACACAGGGTTGTGCTCGGGAAGGATGCATTGTTCTGTAATAAACACAGGGTTGTGCTCGGGAAGGATGCATTGTTCTGTAATAAACACAGGGTTGTGCTCGGGAAGGATGCATTGTTCTGTAATAAACACAGGGTTGTGCTCGGGAAGGATGCATTGTTCTGTAATAAACACAGGGTTGTGCTCGGGAAGGATGCATTGTTCTGTAATAAACACAGGGTTGTGCTCGGGAAGGATGCATTGTTCTGTAATAAACACAGGGTTGTGCTCGGGAAGGATGCATTAGTGTATAATATACACAGAGTCGGGCTGGGGGAAGGTGCATTACTATGTAATATGTACAGGGGGCCGCGCTGCGGGAGCATGTGTTATTGTACAATGTACAGAGGGGCGTGCTGGATGAGCTTGCATTACTGTGTAATATACACAGGGTCTGGCTGGAGGAGGGTGCGTTACTGTGTAATAGACATAGAGTCGCGCTGGGGTCATGTGCGTTACTGTATAATGTACACAGGGTCGCACTGGGGAGGGTGCGTTACTGTATAATATACACAGGGTCGCACTGGGGAGGGTGCGTTACTGTATAATATACACAGGGTCGCACTGGGGAGGGTGCGTTACTGTATAATATACACAGGGTCGCACTGGGGAGGGTGCGTTACTGTATAATATACACAGGGTCGCACTGGGGAGGGTGCGTTACTGTATAATGTACACAGGGTCGCACTGGGGAGGGTGCGTTACTGTATAATGTACACAGGGTCGCACTGGGGAGGGTGCGTTACTGTATAATATACACAGGGTCGCACTGGGGAGGGTGCGTTACTGTATAATATACACAGGGTCGCACTGGGGAGGGTGCGTTACTGTATAATATACACAGGGTCGCACTGGGGAGGGTGCGTTACTGTATAATATACACAGGGTCGCACTGGGGAGGGTGCGTTACTGTATAATGTACACAGGGTCGCACTGGGGAGGGTGCGTTACTGTATAATGTACACAGGGTCGCACTGGGGAGGGTGCGTTACTGTATAATATACACAGGGTCGCACTGGGGAGGGTGCGTTACTGTATAATATACACAGGGTCGCACTGGGGAGGGTGCGTTACTGTATAATATACACAGGGTCGCACTGGGGAGGGTGCGTTACTGTATAATATACACAGGGTCGCACTGGGGGAGGGTGCGTTACTGTATAATATACACAGGGTCGCACTGGGGAGGGTGCGTTACTGTATAATATACACAGGGTCGCACTGGGGAGGGTGCGTTACTGTATAATATACACAGGGTCGCACTGGGGAGGGTGCGTTACTGTATAATATACACAGGGTCGCACTGGGGAGGGTGCGTTACTGTATAATATACACAGGGTCGCACTGGGGGAGGGTGCGTTACTGTATAATATACACAGGGTCGCACTGGGGAGGGTGCGTTACTGTATAATATACACAGGGTCGCACTGGGGAGGGTGCGTTACTGTATAATATACAGAGGGTCGCACTGGGGAGGGTGCGTTACTGTATAATATACACAGGGTCGCACTGGGGAGGGTGCGTTACTGTATAATATACACAGGGTCGCACTGGGGAGGGTGCGTTACTGTATAATATACACAGGGTCGCGCTGGGGGAGGCTGTGTTACTGTATAACACAGTAAGAGTTTTAACAACACCAGTTTAAAGTCCAACAGGTTTATTTGGTAGCAAATGGTATTTGCTACCAAATAAACCTGTTGGACTTTAACCTGGTGTTGTTAAACTTCTTACTGTGTTTACCCCAGTCCAACGCCGGCACCTCCACATCAACACTATAATATACCCAGGGTCTGGCATGGGAGGGTGTGTTACTGAATGATATACACAGGGTCGTGCGGGGGGAGCATGCGTTACTGTATAATATACACAGCATCAGCCTGGGGGAGGGTGTGTTACTGTGTAATATACACAGGGTCACACTGGGGGAGGCTGTGTTACTGTGTAATATACACAGGGTCGCACTGGGGGAGGGTGTGTTACTGTGTAATATACACAGGGTCACACTGGGGGAGGCTGTGTTACTGTGTAATATACACAGGGTCGCACTGGGGGAGGGTGTGTTACTGTGTAATATACACAGGGCATGCTGGAGAGTGTGCGGTACTGTATAATATACACAGAGTTGCACTGGGGGAGGGCGCATTCTGTCTAATGTACACAGGGTCGTGCTGGGGGAAGGCGCGTTCCTGTGTAATATTAAGAGGGTTGTGCTCGTGGAGGGTGTGTTAATGTGTAATATACACAGGGTCACGCGGGGAAGCTGCGTTACTGTGTAATATACACAGTGTCGTGCTGGGGGAGGGTGTGTTACTGTGTAATATACACAGTGTCGCGCTGGGGGAGGGTGTGTTACTGTGTAATATACACAGTGTCGCGCTGGGGGAGGGTGTGTTACTGTGTAATATACACAGGGTCGCGCTGGGGGAGGGTGTGTTACTGTATAATATACACAGTGTCGTGCTGGGGGAGGGTGTGTTACTGTGTAATATACACAGTGTCGTGCTGGGGGAGGGTGTGTTACTGTATAATATACACAGGGTCACGCTGGGGGAGGGTGTGTTACTGTGTAATATACACAGGGTCGCGCTGGGGGAGGGTGTGTTACTGTGTAATATACACAGGGTCGCGCTGGGGGAGGGTGCGTTACTGTGTAATATACACAGGGTCGCGCTGGGAGAGGGTGTGTTACTGTATAATATACACAGGGTCGCGCTGGGAGAGGGTGTGTTACTGTATAATATACACAGGGTCGCGCTGGGAGAGGGTGTGTTACTGTGTAATATACACAGGGTCGCGCTGGGAGAGGGTGTGTTACTGTGTAATATACACAGGGTCGCGCTGGGAGAGGGTGTGTTACTGTATAATATACACAGGGTCGCGCTGGGGGAGGGTGCGTTACTGTGTAATATACACAGGGTCGCGCTGGGGGAGGGTGTGTTATTGTGTAATATACACAGGGTCGCGCTGGGAGAGGGTGTGTTACTGTATAATATACACAGGGTCGTGCTGGGGGAGGGTGTGTTACTGTATAATATACACAGGGTCGCGCTGGGGGAGGGTGTGTTACTGTGTAATATACACAGGGTCGCGCTGGGGGAGGGTGTGTTACTGTGTAATATACACAGGGTCGCGCTGGGAGAGGGTGTGTTACTGTGTAATATACACAGGGTCGCGCTGGGAGAGGGTGTGTTACTGTGTAATATACACAGGGTCGCGCTGGGAGAGGGTGTGTTACTGTGTAATATACACAGGGTCGTGCTGGGGGAGGGTGTGTTACTGTGTAATATACACAGGGTCGCGCTGGGGGAGGGTGTGTTACTGTGTAATATACACAGGGTCGCGCTGGGGGAGGGTGTGTTACTGTGTAATATACACAGGGTCGCGCTGGGAGAGGGTGTGTTACTGTGTAATATACACAGGGTCGCGCTGGGAGAGGGTGTGTTACTGTGTAATATACACAGGGTCGCGCTGGGAGAGGGTGTGTTACTGTGTAATATACACAGGGTCGCGCTGGGGGAGGGTGTGTTACTGTGTAATATGCACGGGGTCGCGCTGGGGGAGGGTGTGTTACTGTGTAATATACACAGGGTCGCGCTGGGGGAGGGTGTGTTACTGTGTAATATACACAGGGTCGCGCTGGGGGAGGGTGTGTTACTGTGTAATATACACAGGGTCGCACTGGGGGAGGGTGTGTTACTGTATAATATACACAGGGTCGCGCTGGGGGAGGGTGTGTTACTGTGTAATATACACAGGGTCGCGCTGGGGGAGGGTGCGTTACTGTGTAATATACACAGGGTCGTGCTGGGGGAGGGTGTGTTACTGTGTAATATACACAGGGTCGCGCTGGGGGAGGGTGTGTTACTGTGTAATATACACAGGGTCGTGCTGGGGGAGGGTGTGTTACTGTGTAATATACACAGGGTCGCGCTGGGGGAGGGTGTGTTACTGTGTAATATACACAGGGTCGCACTGGGGGAGGGTGTGTTACTGTGTAATATACACAGGGTCGCACTGGGGGAGGGTGTGTTACTGTATAATATACACAGGGTCGCGCTGGGGGAGGGTGCGTTACTGTGTAATATACACAGGGTCGCGCTGGGAGAGGGTGTGTTACTGTGTAATATACACAGGGTCGCGCTGGGAGAGGGTGTGTTACTGTGTAATATACACAGGGTCGCGCTGGGAGAGGGTGTGTTACTGTGTAATATACACGGGGTCGCGCTGGGAGAGGGTGTGTTACTGTGTAATATACACAGGGTCGTGCTGGGGGAGGGTGCGATACTGTGTAATATACACAGGGTCGCACTGGGGGAGGGTGTGTTACTGTATAATATACACAGGGTCGCGCTGGGGGTGGGTGTGTTACTGTGTAATATGCACGGGGTCGCGCTGGGGGAGGGTGTGTTACTGTGTAATATACACAGGGTCGCACTGGGGGAGGGTGTGTTACTGTATAATATACACAGGGTCGCGCTGGGGGAGGGTGCGTTACTGTGTAATATACACAGGGTCGCGCTGGGAGAGGGTGTGTTACTGTGTAATATACACAGGGTTGCGCTGGGAGAGGGTGTGTTACTGTATAATATACACAGGGTCGCACTGGGGGAGGGTGTGTTACTGTGTAATATACACAGGGTCGCTCTGGGGGAGGGTGCGTTACTGTGTAATATACACAGGGTCGCGCTGGGAGAGGGTGTGTTACTGTGTAATATACACGGGGTCGCGCTGGGAGAGGGTGTGTTACTGTGTAATATACACAGGGTCGTGCTGGGGGAGGGTGCGATACTGTGTAATATACACAGGGTCGCGCTGGGGGAGGGTGTGTTACTGTGTAATATGCACGGGGTCGCGCTGGGGGAGGGTGTGTTACTGTGTAATATACACAGGGTCGCGCTGGGGGAGGGTGTGTTACTGTGTAATATACACAGGGTCGCGCTGGGGGAGGGTGTGTTACTGTGTAATATACACAGGGTCACGCTGGGGGAGGGTGCGATACTGTGTAATATTCATAGGTTTGTGCTGGGGGAGGGAGCGTTCCTGTGTAATATACACAGGGTCGCGCTGGGGGAGGGTGTGTTACTGTGTAATATACACAGGGTCGCGCTGGGGGAGGGTGTGTTACTGTGTAATATACACAGGGTCGCGCTGGGGGAGGGTGTGTTACTGTGTAATATACACAGTGTCGCGCTGAGGGAGGGTGCGTTCCTGTATAATATACACAGGGTTGCGCTGAGGGAGGGTGTGTTACTGTGTAATATACACAGGTCAGGCAGGGGAAGGGTGTGCTACTGTGTAATATGCATAGGGTCGTACTGGGGGAGGGTGTGTTACTGTGTAATATACACAGGGTCGCGCTGGGGGAGGCAGTGTTACTGTACAATATACACAGGGTTGCGCTGGGGGAGGGTGTGTTACTGTGTAATATACACAGGGTCGCGCTGGGAGAGGGTGTGTTACTGTGTAATATACACGGGGTCGCGCTGGGAGAGGGTGTGTTACTGTGTAATATACACAGGGTCGTGCTGGGGGAGGGTGCGATACTGTGTAATATACACAGGGTCGCGCTGGGGGAGGGTGTGTTACTGTGTAATATGCACGGGGTCGCGCTGGGGGAGGGTGTGTTACTGTGTAATATACACAGGGTCGCGCTGGGGGAGGGTGCGATACTGTGTAATATTCATAGGTTTGTGCTGGGGGAGGGAGCGTTCCTGTGTAATATACACAGGGTCGCGCTGGGGGAGGGTGTGTTACTGTGTAATATACACAGGGTCGCGCTGGGGGAGGGTGTGTTACTGTGTAATATACACAGGGTCACGCTGGGGGAGGGTGCGATACTGTGTAATATTCATAGGTTTGTGCTGGGGGAGGGAGCGTTCCTGTGTAATATACACAGGGTCGCGCTGGGGGAGGGTGTGTTACTGTGTAATATACACAGGGTCGCGCTGGGGGAGGGTGCGTTCCTGTATAATATACACAGGGTTGCGCTGAGGGAGGGTGTGTTACTGTGTAATATACACAGGTCAGGCAGGGGAAGGGTGTGCTACTGTGTAATATGCATAGGGTCGTACTGGGGGAGGGTGTGTTACTGTGTAATATACACAGGGTCGCGCTGGGGGAGGGTGCGATACTGTGTAATATTCATAGGTTTGTGCTGGGGGAGGGAGCGTTCCTGTGTAATATACACAGGGGCGCGCTGGGGGAAGGCACATTACTGCGTAATATACACAGGGTTGCACTGGGGGAGGGTGTGTTACTGTGTAATATACACAGGTTCACGCTGGGGAGGGTGCGTTACTGTATAATATACACAGGATTATGCTGAGGGAGGTTGTGTTACTGTGTAATATACACAGTGTCATGCTGGGGGAGGGTGCGTCACTGTGTAATATACGCAGGTTTGCGCTGGGGAGGGTGCATTACTCTACAATATACACAGTGTCGCGCTGAGGGAGGGTGCGTTCCTGTATAATATACACAGGGTTCGCGCTGGGGGAGGGTGCGTTCCTGTGTCATATACACAGGGTCGCACTGAGGGGCGGGTGTGTTACTGTGTAATGTACACAGGGTCACGCTGGGGAAGGCTGCGTTATAAGGGTCGGGCTGAGGGAGGCTGTATTACTGAGTAATATACACAGGGCTCGTGCTGGGGGAGACTGTGTTACTGTACAATACACACAGGGATTGGGCTGGGGGAGGGTGCATTACTGTGTAATATACACAGGGCTCGTGCTGAGGCAGAGTGCGTTACTGTGTAATATACACAAGGTCGCACGGGGGGGGAGGGTGTGTTGAGTTATTCGTAGCATCATAGAGGGAGGCCATTTGGCCCACCGGCTCTGCACTGTCAGCAACCCTACCCAGGCCCGATCCCCTTAACCCCACATATTAACCCTGCTAATCCTGACGCTAAGGGGCAATTCAGCACGGCCAACCCACCTAACCTGCACATCTTTGGACTGGAAACCGGAGCACCCGGAGGAAACCCACGCACAGACACGGGGAGAATGTGCAACCTCCACACAGACAGTGAGTCGAGGCTGGAAATCGAACCCGGGTCCCCTGGCGCTGTGAGACAGCAGTGCCAACCACTGTGCCACCGTGCCGTCCCTTTGTTATATAATATATCAGCCGGTGGCTCTGACATCCATCATTATGAAGTGCTTCGAAAGGCTAGTCATGGCACGAATCAATTCTAGCCTCCCAGACTACCTGGATCCACTACAGTTTGCCTACTGCCGCAACAGGTCCACAGCAGACGCCATCTCCCTGGCCCTGCACTCAACCCTGGAACACCTCGATAATAAAGACTCCTATTTATTGACTACAGCTCAGCCTTCAACACCATTATTCCCACAAAACTCATCCCCAAACTCCGTGGCCTCGGCTCCTCCCTCTGTGACTGGATCCTGAATTTCCTAATCCACAGACCACAATCAGTAAGGATAGGCAACAACACCTCCTCCACGATCATCCTCAACACCGGTGCCCCCAATGCTGTGTTCTCAGCCCCCTACTATACTCCTTATACACCTTAAACTGTGTGGCCAAATTCCCCTCCAATTCGATTTTCAAGTTTGCTGACGACACCACTGTAGTGGGTCGGATCTCAAACAATGATGAGACAGAGTGCAGGAATGAGATAGAGAATCTGGTGAACTGGTGCAGCAACAATAATCTCTCCCTCAATGTCAACAAAATGAAGGAGATTGTCATCGACTTCAGGAAGCGTAGAGGAGAACATGTCCCTGTCGACATCAACGGGGACGAAGTAGAAAGGGTCGAGAGCTTCAGGTTTTTAGGTGTCCAGATCACCAACAACCTGTCCTGATCCCCCCCCGTGCCGACACTATAGTTAAAAAAGCTCCACCAATGCTTTGACTTTTTCAGAAGACGAAGGAAATTTGCCATGTCAGCTACGACTCTCACCAACTTTTACAGATGCACCGTAGAAAGCATTCTTTCTGGTTGTATCACAGCTCGGTATGAGGCTCCTGCTCTGCCCAAGACCGCAAGAAACTACAAAGGGTCGTGGATGTAGCCCAATCCATCACGCAAACCAGCCTCCCATCCATTGACTCCGTCTACACTTCCCGCTGCCTCGGGAAAAGCAGCCAACATAATCAAGGACTCCCACTCACACCCCGGGCATTCTCTCTTCCACCTTCTTCCTTCGGGGAAAAGGTACAAAAGTCTGAGGTCACGCACCGACCGACTCAAGGACAGCTTCTTCCCTGCTGCTGTCAGACTTTTGAATGGACCCTACCTCGCATTAAGTTGATCTTTCTCTAGCTGCCCCTAGCTATGACTGTCACACTACATTCTACACTCTCTCCTTTCTCTCGGGGTCACTGTCTGTGTGGGAGTTTGCACATTCTCCTCGTGTCTGCGTGGGTTTCCTCCGGGTGCTCCGGTTTCCTCCCACAGTCCAAAGATGTGCGGGTTAGGTTGATTGGCCAGGTTAAAAATTGCCCCTTAGAGTCCTGGGATGTGTAGGTTAGAGGGATTAGCGGGTAAAAATATGTGGGGGTAGGGCCTGGGTGGGATTGTGGTCGGTGCAGACTCGATGGGCCGAATGGCCTCCTTCTGCACTGTAGGGTTTCTATGATTTCTATGATTTCCTTCTCTATGAATGGTATGCTTTGTCTGTACAGCGCGCAAGAAACAATACTTTTCGTTGTATCCCAATACATGTGACAAGAATAAATCAAATCAAAATCAGATTTACACTCTAATACACGGCGTTGTTGTTTAATCTGTGCCTTTTGCCAGGTTCTGCTCTTCAGGCCTGTAAGAAGTCTCACAACACCAGGTTAAAGTCCAACAGGTTTATTTGGTAGCAAATCCACTTCAGGCCTGGGACAGGGACCTCAGAGAGACTTTCGCGTCGAGCAGAATGTGATTGGGTTTGTGCAGATTTCGTGGAATTGTGGAGGTTGTTTTTCTTTCTCTGGCTGAATTCCAGAGCTTTTCATTCCCCGTCCGCATTTTTTTTTTGTTTCTCAAATGAATTCCCTTCGGGTCGAGGTGTCCCCCAGGGGTGGAGGGGATGAAAGGTTGGCCGGATGAATCTCCACGTAGCCTCTCCACTCTGCCTTGCCTCACCCCAGCCATTCGCTTCCTTCCTATCCCGAGGCGGGGGCGGGGGTGGGGGTGGGGGGGAACTCTCCGGGCCTCGCCCGCCGCGTGTCAAAGGTTGGCAGCTCCACCTGGGTCAAATGTCACCGTCCAGCTTGCTTCCTGTTCCCGCTCGACAGAGGGAGATGCAGATAAAGCAGCCGTCTCCTTGGCAACCGCCCAAGTCTCAGGCCTGGGGCCTATGGATCACCAACAACCTGTCCTGGTCCCCCCATGCCGACACTATTGTTAAGAAAGCCCCACCAACGCCTCTACTTTCTCTGGAGACTAAGGAAATTCGGCATGTCCGCTACGACTCTCACCAACTTTTACAGATGCACCATAGAAAGCATTCTTTCTGGTTGTATCACAGCTCGGTCTGGGCTCCTGCTCTGCCCAAGACCGCAGGGAACTACAAAGGGTCATGAATGAAGCCCAATTTAATCACGCAAACCAGCCTCCCATCCATTGACTCTGTCTACACTTCCCGCTGCCTCGGAAAAGCAGCTAGCATAAATCATAGAAACCCTACAGTGCAGAAAGAGGCCATTCGGCCCATCGAGTCTGCACCGACCACAATCCCAACCAGGCCCTATCCACATATCCCGACATATTTACCCACTAATCCCTCTAACCTACGCATCTCAGGACACCAAGGGGCAATTTTTAGCATGGCCAATCAACCTAACCCGCACATCTTTGGACTGTGGGAGGAAACCGGAGCACCCGGAGGAAACCCACGCAGACACGAGGAGAATGTGCAAACTCCACACAGACAGT
>NW_027590426.1:135000-146737 GCF_964213995.1 Mustelus asterias
GGTCAGTACTGAGGGAGTGCCGCACTGTCAGAGGGTCAGTGCTGAGGGAGTGCCGCACTGTCAGAGGGTCAAACCTGAGGGAGTGCTGCACTGTCAGAGGGTCAGTACTGAGGGAGTGCCGCACTGTCAGAGGGTCGATACTGAGGGAGTGCCGCACTGTCAGAGGGTCAGTACTGAGGGAGTGCCGCACTGTCAGAGGGTCAGTGGTGAGGGAGTGCCGCACTGTCAGAGGGTCAGTACTGAGAGAGTGCCGCACTGTCAGAGGGTCAGTGCTGAGGGAGTGCCGCACTGTCAGAGGGTCAGGATTGAGGGGGTGCTGCACTGTCAGAGGGTCAGTACTGAGGGAGTGCCGCACTGTCAGAGGGTCAGTACTGAGGGAGTGCCGCACTGTCAGAGGGTCAGTACTGAGGAAGTGCCGCACTGTCAGAGGGTCAGGATTGAGGGGGTGCTGCACTGTCAGAGGGTCAGTACTGAGGGAGTGCCGCACTGTCAGAGGGTCAGTACTGAGGGAGTGCCGCACTGTCAGAGGGTCAGTACTGAGGGAGTGCCGCACTGTCAGAGGGTCAGTACTGAGGGAGTGCTGCACTGTCAGAGGGTCAGTGCTGAGGGAGTGCTGCACTGTCAGAGGGTCAGTACAGAGGGAGTGCCGCACTGTCAGAGGGTCAGTACTGAGGGAGTGCCGCACTGTCAGAGGGTCAGTGCTGAGGGAGTGCCGCACTGTCAGAGGGTCAGTACTGAGGGAGTGCCGCACTGTCAGAGGGTCAGTACTGAGGGAGTGCTGCACTGTCAGAGGATCAGTACTGAGGGAGTGCCGCACTGTCAGAGGGTCAGTACTGAGGGAGTGCCGCACTGTCAGAGGGTCAGTACTGAGGGAGTGCCGCACTGTCAGAGGGTCAGTACTGAGGGAGTGCTGCACTGTCAGAGGGTCAGTACTGAGGGAGTGCCGCACTGTCAGAGGGTCAGTACAGAGGGAGTGCCGCACTGTCAGAGGGTCAGTACTGAGGGAGTGCCGCACTGTCAGAGGGTCAGGATTGAGGGAGTGCCGCACTGTCAGAGGGTCAGTGCTGAGGGAGTGCCGCACTGTCAGAGGGTCAGTGCTGAGGGAGTGCCGCACTGTCAGAGGGTCAGTGCTGAGGGAGTGCCGCACTGTCAGAGGGTCAGTACTGAGGGAGTGTCGCATTGCCAGAGGGTCAGTACTGAGGGAGTGCCGCACTGTCAGAGGGTCAGTGCTGAGGGAGTGCCGCACTGCCAGAGGGTCAGTGCTGAGGGAGTGCCGCACTGTCAGAGGGTCAGTACTGAGGGAGTGCCGCACTGTCAGAGGGTCAGTACTGAGGGAGTGCCGCACTGTCAGAGGGTCAGTACTGAGGGAGTGCTGCACTGCCAGAGGGTCAGTGCTGAGGGAGTGCCGCACTGTCAGAGGGTCAGTGCGGAGGGAGTGCCGCACTGTCAGAGGGTCAGTGCTGAGGGAGTGCCGCACTGTCAGAGGGTCAGTACTGAGGGAGTGCTGCACTGTCAGAGGGTCAGTACAGAGGGAGTGCCGCACTGTCAGAGGGTCAGTACTGAGGGAGTGCCGCACTGTCAGAGGGTCAGTACTGAGGGAGTGCCGCACTGTCAGAGGGTCAGTGCTGAGGGAGTGCCGCACTGTCAGAGGGTCAGTGCTGAGGGAGTGCCGCACTGTCAGAGGGTCAGTGCTGAGGGAGTGCCGCACTGTCAGAGGGTCAGTGCTGAGGGAGTGCCGCACTGTCAGAGGGTCAGTGCTGAGGGAGTGCCGCACTGTCAGCGGGTCAGGATTGAGGGGGTGCGTTCAGCTGTGGGGAGCGGCAGGAATGTTCCCCCCCCCACCCAAGGCAACACGACGGAGGGAACTCTCAAGATTTTCGCTCTGGCTTCGCAGCCCCGGTGGTGGGATCCTGCTGTGCGCCCACTGTCTGCCTCCGAGGAGTGTCCTGGGCTACCGCCGGAGCTAACCCCAGGCCGTCCATCTCTCTTCCTGCCTGGGGCTCACCTACTGCCTGGATTTGACATTTCCGCAATCTCTTTGATTGCATCGGCAAGACTATTCTCGGCCGACTTCCTTTAATAACACGGTAGCCCAGCCTGAGGAACCGGTTTGACAAGTTCAACTGAGACTGCGGGGTGTTTTCAATCACAGCGACAGACAGAGAGAGAGAGACGGAGAGAGAGAGAGACAGAGAGAGAGACAGAGAGAGAGACGAGAGAGAGAGAGAGAGAGACGAGAGACAGAGAGAGAGACACACACAGAGAGAGAGAGAGACAGAGAGAGAGAGACGGAGAGAGAGAGAGACAGAGAGCGAGAGAGACAGAGAGACAGAGAGAGACGAGAGACAGAGAGAGAGAGAGACGAGAGACAGAGAGAGAGAGAGACCGAGAGGGAGAGAGACAGAGAGAGAGAGAGACAGACAGCGAGAGAGAGAGACAGAGAGAGACAGAGAGACAGAGAGAGAGAGAGAGAGAGAGAGAGACAGAGAGGGAGACAGAGAGCGAGACAGAGAGAGAGACAGAGACCGAGAGAGAGAGAGAGACAGAGAGAGAGAGACAGAGTGAGAGAGTGAGAGAGAGAGAGCGTGAGAGAGAGACAGAGTGAGAGATAGAGAGAGAGAGACAGAGACAGAGACAGAGAGACACAAACAGATAGAGGACAAAGAGACAGAGAGACAGAGAGAGAGATATGGAGACATAGAGAGAGAGAAACATAGAAACATAGAAACATAGAAACCCTACAGAGAGACAGACAGACAGAGAGAGAGAGACACACAGAGAGAGAGAGAGACACACAGAGAGAAAGAGAGAGAGACACAGAGAGAGAGAGACAGAGTGAGAGAGTGAGAGAGAGAGCGTGAAAGAGAGACAGAGTGAGAGAGTGAGAGAGAGAGACAGAGAGAGAGACAGAAAGAGAGAGAGAGACAGGGAGGGTGAGAGACTGCGAGAGGGACAGAGAGAGAGCGCGAGAGAGAGACAGAGTGAGAGAGAGAGACAGAGAGAGAGACAGAAAGAGAGAGAGAGACAGGGAGGGTGAGAGACTGCGAGAGGGACAGAGAGAGAGCGCGAGAGAGAGAGACAGAGTGAGAGACAGAAAGAGAGAGAGAGGGAGAGAGAGAGAGCGATAAAACTCAGCACTGTACAGGAGAGGGAATTCACGGAAATATCTCTGCTGACAGTAGCTTGGACCCTCGACAGGAAACCCTGGGAGTGCCCTCGCTGTGCCAAACAACACATACCCCTCTGTCATCCCATCCTTGGACAGAACCGAGCATCTACTCCGCCCAGCTCCCACTGAAGAAGAAGGTCCCTTCCCTCCCACCAACCGCCCCCCCCAACCCTACCCTCCCCGTCTAACCTCAGCCAGTCCTAACCCCAACACATCTACCCACCCACCCATCGTCACCCCCCACTCCCTCTCCGACCCCGACAGTTCCGTCAACCCACCTGAGCTCACAGGGGGACAACCTTCAGGTACGTAACTTAATGTTCTACTGTTTTGGGAGTGTGAATGTGTGCTAAGCAGTGATTTCAAATCAGAATTCAAGGAAGTCTGCTGTACATATCCAGGAGTGCACGAGGTTAAGGAGAGAGGGAGACGGAAGGAGAGGGAGAGAGGCTGACAGAGAGTATTGTTAACATGGGAGTGAGTTACAGACTGGAACCTAATCGAGGGGTTTGGGTGGTTTATATATAGAATAACAGATACCCGGGAGTGAGTTACAGACTGGAATCTAATCGAGGGGTTTGAGTGGTTTATAGAGAATAACAGATACCTGGGAGCGAGTTACAGACTGGAATCTAATCGAGGGGTTCGGGGTGGTTTATATATAGAATAACAGATACCAGGGAGTGAGTTACAGACTGGAATCTAATCGAGGGGTTCGGGGTGGTTTATATATAGAATAACAGATACCCGGGAGTGAGTTACAGACTGGAATCTAATCGAGGGGTTTGGGTGGTTTATATATAGAATAACAGATACCCGGGAGTGAGTTACAGACTGGAATCTAATCGAGGGGTTTGGGTGGTTTATATATAGAATAACAGATACCCGGGAGTGAGTTACAGACTGGAATCTAATCGAGGGGTTCAGGTGGTTTATATATAGAATAACAGATACCCGGGAGTGAGTTACAGACTGGAATCTAATTGAGGGGTTCAGGTGGTTTATATATAGAATAACAGAAACCCGGGAGTGAGTTACAGACTGGAATCTAATCGAGGGGTTTGAGTGGTTTATATAGAATAACAGAAACCCGGGAGTGAGTGACAGACTGGAATCTAATCGAGGGGTTCGGGTGGTTTATATATAGAATAACAGATACCCGGGAGTGAGTTACAGACTGGAATCTAATCGAGGGGATCGGGTGGTTTATATAGAGAATAACCGATACCGGGAGTGAGTTACAGACTGGAATCTATTCGAGGGGTTCAGGTGGTTTATATATAGAATAACAGATACCCGGGAGTGAGTTACAGACTGGAATCCAATCCAGGGGTTCAGGGTGGTTTATATATAGAATAACAGATACCCGGGAGTGAGTTACAGACTGGAATCTAATCGAGGGGTTCAGGGTGGTTTATATATAGAATAACAGATACCCAGGAGTGAGTTACAGACTGGAATCTAATCGAGGGGTTTGGGTGGTTTATATACAGAATAACAGATACCCGGGAGTGAGTTACAGACTGGAATCTAATCGAGGGGTTTGGGTGGTTTATATACAGAATAACAGATACCCGGGAGTGAGTCACAGACTGGAATCTAATCCAGGGGTTCGGGTGGTTTATATATAGAATAACAGATACCCGGGAGTGAGTTACAGACTGGAATCTAATCGAGGGGATCGGGTGGTTTATATAGAGAATAACCGATACCGGGAGTGAGTTACAGACTGGAATCTATTCGAGGGGTTCAGGTGGTTTATATATAGAATAACAGATACCCGGGAGTGAGTTACAGACTGGAATCCAATCCAGGGGTTCAGGGTGGTTTATATATAGAATAACAGATACCCGGGAGTGAGTTACAGACTGGAATCTAATCGAGGGGTTCAGGGTGGTTTATATATAGAATAACAGATACCCGGGAGTGAGTTACAGACTGGAATCTAATCGAGGGTTTTGGGTGGTTTATATACAGAATAACAGATACCCGGGAGTGAGTTACAGACTGGAATCTAATCGAGGGGTTCGGGTGGTTTATATACAGAATAACAGATACCCGGGAGTGAGTCACAGACTGGAATCTAATCCAGGGGTTCGGGTGGTTTATATACAGAATAACAGATTCCCGGGAGTGAGTTACAGACTGGAATCTAATCGAGGGGTTCAGGTGGTTTATATATAGAATAACAGATACCCGAGAGTGAGTTACAGACTGGAATCTGATCGAGGGGTTCGGGTGGTTTATATATAGAATAACAGATACCCGGGAGTGAGTTACAGACTGGAATCTAATCGAGGGGTTTGGGTGGTTTATATATAGAATAACAGATACCCGGGAGTGAGTTACAGACTGGAATCTAATCGAGGGGTTCAGGTGGTTTATATATAGAATAACAGATACCCGGGAGTGAGTTACAGACTGGAATCTAATTGAGGGGTTCAGGTGGTTTATATATAGAATAACAGAAACCCGGGAGTGAGTTACAGACTGGAATCTAATCGAGGGGTTTGAGTGGTTTATATAGAATAACAGAAACCCGGGAGTGAGTGACAGACTGGAATCTAATCGAGGGGTTCGGGTGGTTTATATACAGAATAACAGATACCCGGGAGTGAGTCACAGACTGGAATCTAATCCAGGGGTTCGGGTGGTTTATATACAGAATAACAGATTCCCGGGAGTGAGTTACAGACTGGAATCTAATCGAGGGGTTCAGGTGGTTTATATATAGAATAACAGATACCCGGGAGTGAGTTACAGACTGGAATCTGATCGAGGGGTTCGGGTGGTTTATATATAGAATAACAGATACCCGGGAGTGAGTTACAGACTGGAATCTAATCGAGGGGTTCAGGTGGTTTATATACAGAATAAGAGATACCCGGGAGTGAGTTACAGAGTGGAATGTAATCGAGGGGTTCGGGTGGTTTATATATAGAATAACAGATACCCGGGAGTGAGTTACAGACTGGAATCTAATCGAGGGGTTCAGGTGGTTTATATATAGAATAACAGAAACCCGGGAGTGAGTTACAGACTGGAATCTAATCGAGGGGTTTGAGTGGTTTATATAGAATAACAGAAACCCGGGAGTGAGTGACAGACTGGAATCTAATCGAGGGGTTCGGGTGGTTTATATACAGAATAACAGATACCCGGGAGTGAGTCACAGACTGGAATCTAATCCAGGGGTTCGGGTGGTTTATATACAGAATAACAGATTCCCGGGAGTGAGTTACAGACTGGAATCTAATCGAGGGGTTCAGGTGGTTTATATATAGAATAACAGATACCCGGGAGTGAGTTACAGACTGGAATCTGATCGAGGGGTTCGGGTGGTTTATATATAGAATAACAGATACCCGGGAGTGAGTTACAGACTGGAATCTAATCGAGGGGTTCAGGTGGTTTATATACAGAATAAGAGATACCCGGGAGTGAGTTACAGAGTGGAATGTAATCGAGGGGTTCGGGTGGTTTATATATAGAATAACAGATACCCGGGAGTGAGTTACAGACTGGAATCTAATCGAGGGGTTCGGGTGGTTTATATATAGAATAACAGATACCCGGGAGTGAGTTACAGACTGGAATCTAATCGAGGGGTTCGGGTGGTTTATATACAGAATAAGAGATACCCGGGAGTGAGTTACAGACTGGAATCTAATCGAGGGGTTCAGGTGGTTTATATACAGATTAAGAGATACCCGGGAGTGAGTTACAGACTGGAATCGAATCGAGGGGTTCAGGTGGTTTATATATAGAATAACAGATACCCGGGAGTGAGTGACAGACTGGAAGCTAATCGAGGGGTTTGGATGCTTTATATACAGAATAACAGATACCCGGGAGTGAGTTACAGACTGGAATCTAATCGAGGGGTTCAGGTGGTTTATATATAGAATAAGAGATACCCGGGAGTGAGTTACAGACTGGAATCTAATCGAGGGGTTCGGGTGGTTTATATACAGAATAAGAGATACCCGGGAGTGAGTTACAGACTGGAATCTAATCGAGGGGTTCAGGTGGTTTATATACAGATTAAGAGATACCCGGGAGTGAGTTACAGACTGGAATCGAATCGAGGGGTTCAGGTGGTTTATATATAGAATAACAGATACCCGGGAGTGAGTGACAGACTGGAAGCTAATCGAGGGGTTTGGATGCTTTATATACAGAATAACAGATACCCGGGAGTGAGTTACAGACTGGAATCTAATCGAGGGGTTCAGGTGGTTTATATATAGAATAAGAGATATCCAATATCAACCGATATTGATTAAACATCTCACACATAATAATCTTCCAATGTTGCGTGACCCATCTATTGTCAAATGAAATAGAACACAGTGTCACCTTAGTTGATTTAAGACAGGATTCTGATACAAAGAGGTAGCTATGAAGGAGCATCTTAAAGATGGAGAGGGAGGAAGAAAGAGAGTGAGAGAGAGAGAGTCAGAGAGAGTGAGAGGCAGAGAGACAGAGAGACTGAGAGAGAGAGAGACAGAAGGAGGGATACAGAGTGAGAAAGAGAGACTGAGGAAGGCAAAGGTGGAGCGAGAGAGAGGGAGACAGTGAGAGGGACACTGAGTGAGAGAGAAAGAGAGAGAGAAAAACAGAGTGAGAGAAAAAGATGGTGAGAGAGAGATGGAGAAAGACAGAGCGAGAGAGAGCGATGATGAGAGACAGAGATGGAGAGAGACGGAGAGAAAGAGAGATGTTATGGGAGTGACAGAGAGAGAAAGAGAGATGGAGAAATAAAGGGAGAGAGAGATGGAGAAAGGGAGAGAGGGAGAGAAGGAGAGAGAGTGAGAGAGAGAGGCGGAGAGAGACAGATTTGACTGAGGAGAGAATTCTAGAGTTTGGTGTCCCAGGCAACTGAAGACTCTCTCTCCATCTCTTTCCTCATCCTCTCTCTCTCTCTCTCTCCATCTCTCTCTTCTCCTCCTCGATCCATCTCTTTTCTCTCTCTCTTTCTCCATCTCTCTCTCCATCTCTCTCTCTCCATCTCTCTCTCCATCTCTCTCTCTCTCCCTCCGTCTTTGTCTCTCCCTCCATCTCTCCCTATCTCCGCCTTTCTCTCTATCTCCATCTCTCTCTCCCTCCGTCTCTGTCTCTCCCTCCATCTCTCTCTTTCTCCGTCTTTCTCTCTCTCTATCTCCATCTCTCTCTCCCTCCGTCTCTGTCTCTCCCTCCATCTCTCTCTATCTCCGTCTTTCTCTCAATCTCCATCTCTCTCTCCCTCCGTCTCTGTCTCTCCCTCCATCTCTCTCTATCTCCGTCTTTCTCCCTCTCTATCTCCATCTCTCTCTCCCTCCGTCTCTGTCTCTCCCTCCATCTCTCTCTATCTCCGTCTTTCTCCCTCTCCATCTGCATCTCTCTCTCCCTCCGTCTCTGTCTCTCCCTCCATCTCTCTCTCTCTCTCCTTGTCTCTCTCTCTCTCTCTCTCCCTCCCTGAAGCCATTCACCCCTTTTAGCCAACATCGGCCCTCTGCCCAGCGATCCCATCAGATCCCATTCCACACACCCCCCCCCCCCCCCACCTCCCCCTCCCCTCCGTCCCCGTGCCCCCGCAAGTTCATTTTCCCTCGGGCTCCCATCCTTCACCCTCTCCCTCCCTAGCCCCCTTGTGGGCAGCCAGTTCTGCGTCATTAACGCTCACTGTGTGAAAATATTCTTCCACACACAATCCCACCCCTCAGATCAAATGTTAAGGGTAAGTTAATGGCAGGACCCTGAACAGCACTGACGTACGGAGGGATCTTGGGGTTCAAGTCCATAGCTCCCTGAAAGTGGTCACACAAGTAGATAGGGTGGTAAAGAAGGCCTATGGCACGCTTGCCTTTATTGGTTGGGGCATTGAGTACAAGAGTCAGGATGTCATGTTGCAGCTTTATAAAACATTGGTTGGGCCGCACTTATAGAGTATTGTGTTCAATTCTGGTCGCCACATTACAGTAAGGATGTGGGGGCTTTGGAGAGGGTGCGGGAGAGGTTTACCAGGATGCTGCCTGGATTAGAGGGTATGAGCTATAAGGAGCGGCTGGACAAACTGGGGTTGTTTTCTCTGGAGCGCCGGAGGCTGAGGGAAGACCCGATAGAAGTCTATAAAATTATGATAGGGTTGAGAGTCAGAATCTTTTTCCCCAGAGTTGAAATGTCCAATACTGGGGGGGGCTGCACTTAAGGTGAGAGGGGGGGGAAAGTTCAAAGGAGATGTGAGGGGCAAGTTTTTTTATATAGAGAGTGGTTGGTGTCTGGAACATGCTGCCCGGGATGGTGGTGGGGGCAGATACGATAGGGGGGTTTAAGGGGCTTTTAGATAAGCACGTGAATCTCATAGAATCATAGAAACCCTACATAGAATATAAAACTACAGCTCAAAACAGGCCCTTCGGCCCCACAAGTTGTGCCGAACATATCCCTACCTTCTAGACCTACCTATAACCCTCCATCCTATTAAGTCCCATGTACTCATCCAGGAGTCTCTTAAAAGACCCTATTGAGTTTGCCTCCACCACCACTGACGGCAGCCGATCCCACTCGCCCACCACCCTCTGTGTGAAAAACTTCCCCCTAACATCTCCCCTGTACCTACCCCCCAGCACCTTAAACTTGTGTCCTCTCGTAGCAGACATTTCCACCCTGGGAAAAAGCCTCTGAGAGTCCACCCGATCTATGCCTCTCAACATCTTATACACCTCTATTAGGTCTCCTCTCATCCTACGTCTCTCCAAGGAGAAAAGACCGAGCTCCCTCAGCCTATCCTCATAAGGCATGCCACTCAATCCAGGCAACATCCTTGTAAATCTCCTCTGCACCCTTTCAATCTTTTCCACATCCCTCCTGTAATGAGGCGACCAGAACTGAGCACAGTACTCCAAGTGGGGTCTGACGAGGGTCTTATATAGCTGCATCATTATCCCCGGACTCCTAAACTCAATCCCTCGATTGATAAAGGCCAGCACACCATACGCCTTCTTAACCACCTCCTCCACCTGCGGGGCCGATTTTAGAGTCCCATGCAGTGGAAAGATTCACTAGGGGCGGCACGGTAGCACAGTGATTAGCACTGCTGCCTCACAGCACCAGGGACCTGGGTTCGATTCGCGGCTCGGGTCACTGTCTGTGCGGAGTCTGCACATTCTCCCCGTGTCTGCGTGGGTTTCCTTCGGGTGCTCCGGTTTCCTCCCACAGTCTGAAAGACGTGCTTTTAGAGTGGATTGGCCGTGTTGAATTCTCCCTCAATGTTCCCGAACAGGCGCCAGAGTGTGGCGACTCGGGGATTTTCACAGTAACTTCATTGCAGTGTGAATGTAAGACTACTTGTGGCACTAATATATAAATAAGCTTTAAACTGTAAACTCGTTTCTGGCAGAGTGTAGCCTTTACCACAACCCCCAATCTGAGTCAGAATGTGACATGATCAAACAGCCCCCTCCAATTCCTGGGTGCCCTCACCCCAGTCCCGATACATCCTGCTGAGTTACACCGAGGGAGTGCCGCACTGTCAGAGGGAGCAGACTTTCCAAAGGAGTATGGGAGCTTGAACCATATTTGGCCCAATTCATGCCCTTCATTGGAAACAAGAGGCAAGTCTTCCAAACCTTCTGAGATCTTGCCGTGACCGCCCCAGTGTTGCAATAGAATCTCAGCTTCAAACAAGCCCTTCATTGCTGTCGAGATGTCAGGGACTTTCACAGATTGTGAAACCTATACAAGGAATGCAATTCCTCTCTCCTTCCGCCCCACTCTGTCTCTCTGTCAGCACAAGGATGTGTTGGGTTAGCTGGATTGGCCATGCTAAATTGTCCCTTAGTGTCCAAAGATGTGCAGGTTTAGTTGGATTGGCCGTGCTAAATTGTCCCTTAGTGTCCAAAGATGTCCAGGTTAGGTGGATTGGCCATGCTAAATTGCCCCTTAGTGTCCAAAGATGTGCAGGTTTAGTTGGATTGGCCGTGCTAAATTGTCCCTTAGTGTCCAAAGATGTGCAGGTTAGGTGGATTGGCCATGCTAAATTGTCCCTTAGTGTCCAAAGATGTGCAGGTTTAGTTGGATTGGCCGTGCTAAATTGTCCCTTAGTGTCCAAAGATGTGCGGGTTAGGTGGATTGGCCATGCTAAATTGTCCCTTAGTGTCCAAAGATGTGCAGGTTAGGTGAATTGGCCATGCTAAATTGTCCCTTAGTGTCCAAAGATGTGCAGGTTAGGTGAATTGGCCATGCTAAATTGTCCCTTAGTGTCCAAAGATGTGCAGGTCAGGTGGATTGGCCATGCTAAATTGTCCCTTAGTGTCCAAAGATGTGCAGGTTAGGTGGATTGGCCATGCTAAATTGTCCCTTCGTGTCCAAAGATGTGCAGGTTAGGTGGATTGGCCATGCTAAATTGTCCCTTAGTGTCCAAAGATGTGCACGTTAGGGGATTGGCCATGCTAAATTGTCCCTTAGTGTCCAAAGATGTGCAGGTCAGGTGGATTGGCCATGCTAAATTGTCCCTTAGTGTCCAAAGATGTGCAGGTTAGGTGGATTGGCCATGCTAAAATTGTCCCTTCGTGTCCAAAGATGTGC